>NC_136271.1:88233993-88379696 GCF_964187855.1 Myxine glutinosa | reverse complement strand
AAAGTGGTTCTATTAAGAGACATACTGTACCATATGCTCATATTTTAGGCAGAGTTCAAACATGTTAGTACGCCTTCTGAAGCAGGCCCTATCATAGGATAGAAAATCGTAGATGGTATAAGGTACCTACCAGCAGTCAATGTTTGAGCTAGCACCAGAAGATCTCGTGTTTTACCACCATGATGTCGTTTCAAATAGCTGTCCTTACCACATAATAAACAGACTTTAGGAAGCACTCGTGTGGTTGAGGATGGAATGGCAACGCAGTTTTTTTGATGGAGACATTGTGATTGTTTGTACAAGTGCTGTACTACACCTCTTCTCACTGGCTTGCAGACGTTTCTTGTCTGTAAATCGCTGGTAGCATGTGGCATGAAAACCACACACATCCTTCAGTATTTGCTCAAATGGTGATTCAAATGTCACTGATAGTAATGCCACACTATCATCGAGATGAAGGGCCGCTGCTCCGGCTCCTGGTATGGGAATCGGTGCCGGGGGGACTGGTAGTGGTAGTGTCGAAGATGATGATGATGGTTGTGGTGAATTGCGACTGGGGCATTCGAAAAGTTTCTTTGCCACATGAGAGCATTCACCATCGAGACACACCCATTTTTTTGCACAGTCAGTAAATGTGGACCATCTCTTTTCTGTAAAAGGCTGCACCACCTCACCATGGACGCTTTTTAGGTGCAAAATACACACTAAACGGGCCTGATCGCTTTCAACACGGTCAGTCATGGGCGCAGCCATGACAGTTGATCACAGAAGTCACATGATCATATTCTGTTATGTGATTGGCTGACACCTGTCTACATACGCGAAAGGCGGTACAACGGCACCCGAGATAGGCAAGTGGGCAAGACAATATAGTGCACACAATTTCATCTCGTAACATATGTTTGGGCCAATATATTTTGGAGAACTTTTGATATGTTCAACACCATTAGATTCAACAACTTTTCGCATGGTAAAATTTTAGCACCTCGGACACGAAACGAAATGTCATTTCCCACAGAGTTGCTACCGGCTTAATGTGGTTGCATGTTCTGCCAAACAAAAGTGCCTGATAAATGGAGCTTTCAAACATTGTAAAAAATTCTGATCTGTGCCATAGGTTTTTGCTAACAAAGCCAGGTTGTACCATATTTTTCAGCGCTCAGGGTTTTGCCATTCCTTATTTTTTTTTTTGGAAGCTTCTTCCTTTGAAAGACTGCCTCAGTTGTACTAATGTCCTATTATTATTATTATTTTTATTTTTTTTGGTACACTGAATCGAGGCTCGTGAAAGAGCTAACATTTATTTCACAAACAAATCAACCAGACAAACAAAATATATAAAAAGAGGGAGTGGAAGACAAGATGGGGAGAGAAGGGGAAGCACACAAACACAACATTTGAGAGCAGGGGAGGAGTGTGGGAGGGAGAGGGCTTGAGGGGAGGAGGCGTGGGAAAGGGGGGGGGGGCGGGAAGAGGTATAAAACACAAGGGGACCGAAATTAGCGGGGGTAGAAAAGATCAAGGTTTTGGATGGGGGAAGATAAGAGATGGTGGTGAACAGCTGTTTTAAAGACCTGGAGGGTGGAGTGGGATTGAAGAGAGTGAGGGAGTTTGTTCCAGAGGCGGGAGAAAAGAGGAATGAAGGAGTGAAGGTGAGCAGAAAGTCTTGATTTTGGCAGTTTAACCATAAGAGGGTTGCAGGCAGATCTTGTGCGACCTGTAGGAATATTTGGGGGACAGAGCCCAGAGAGAGCTGGGGGGGGCAAGGCCAGAGAGGAGTCGGTAGAAGACGGAAAGACCACCAACCTGCCTGCGGTGAGTGAGTGAAAGGCCCTTGGAGTTAGCTTCATCGTGGGAGATTCCAATGATTCTGAACGCTTTGGTTTCAACAGCGTGAAGACGAGCTAGGTGTGAGGCAGGAGCACCAGACCAGAGGGGAGAGCAGTATTCCATAGAGCTGTGGATGAAAGCCTTGTAAGTGGTGAGGAGCTCAGGTGTACCAAGGAAGGACTTCGCACGACGGAGGATGCCCAGTCGGCGACTGGCTTTGGAGGCCAGATTTGAAATGTGGTTTTCCCAGGAAAGATCATGGCAGATAGTGAGACCCAAAAGATTGAGTGACAGAACTTCTTGGAGAGGATTATTCAGAAAGTGGATGGGAGGGTTGTCCAGTCGGTCTTTTCAGAGAGACATTGTAAGAGTGTGAGATTTGTCAGGATTGAAAGACATGTTCCATTTGTTTTCCCAGTCTGTGATTTTCCAGGTCTGCAGAGAGTGAGGAGGCTGCAGACTGCCGATCTGAGGGATGAGGAATGGAGCGACAGAGAGTAGAGTCGTCAGCAAAGAGATAGAGAGGATTTTCAAGAGAGTCAGAGAGATCATTGATGAAGACCACAAAAAGCACAGGGCCCAGAACACTGCCTTGGGGAACTCCAGCCTGAACAGGAAGAGGAGATGAGAGAAACCCATTCAGGGCCACACGTTGACTGCGACCAGAGAGGAAGTCCACCAGCCATGCGTGGAGATTTCCATGGATACCAAAGGAGGAGAGTTTGGTGAGCAGAGCGGGGTGCCAGACCGTATCGAAGGCATGTGAAATGTCAAGGGAGACAGCTCTAATTTCCTGTTTGGCGTTGAGGACCTCCATCCATTGTTGAGAAAGCAGAAGCAGCATGTCCAGAGTAGAGTGACCAGGTCTGAAACCAAATTGATGGTCAGAGATCAAGCCATTGGAGAAGAGGAAAGATTTCATATCTGAAGCAATGATGGATTCCATGACCTTGCTGATAATTGGGAGAAGGCTGATTGGCCTGTAGTTGCTAGGATCTGTTTTTGCACCTTTTTTGTGCAAAACGGTGATGTTGGCTGATTTCCAAGCAGATGGCAGATGACCTTGAGCAAAAGAGAGGGTGAAGAGAACAGAAAGAGGGAGTGAAAGAGCGGAAGAACATGATTTTAGGACCCGTGGACTGATGCCGTCAGGACCAGTTGCAGAATCAGAGTCGAGGGTTGACAGAAACTTTTCCACCTTGTCAGGAGGAAAGGACACAGAGTCCAGGAGCAGCTGGGTACGACTGGGTACGGTGGGTACAGAGAGGGATGGGTTTGGGACACAAGACTTAGAGGCAAACACAGAGTTGAGGCATTCAGCTTTTTCACGTGCGGAGTCAGCCGTGTAGCCGTTTGAGGTGAGGGAGGGGATGGAGGGGGAACAAACACCAGAAACAGATTTGACCAGACGCCACCAGGATTTGGAAGAGGGAGACAGATAAGAGAGTTCCGTCTTGAGAACGGTGAGATATTGTTTCCTGGCTCTCCTGAGGGTGGACACACACTTGTTTCGGGCTTTGTGAAAGGAAATGAGATTTCCTTCCGTTGGATTTGCTTTCCAGGAGACGAAAGCAAGTTGTTTCTGGGCAACAGCCTCACCACAAGATTCCGTGTACCATGGACGGGAGGAAGGGTATGACAACTGAAGACGAGATGGGATAAAACTGTGCATGATAGAGAGCAATTTGCTTTGAAAGAATTCCCAGGATGAGTTGATGTCAGAGGCGGTAGAGATGGGAGACCAGTCCAGATGATTGCTGGCTGCTTGAAGACCGTGCCAGTTGGCCTGAGTGAAATGCCAGACTCGTCGATGCTGAGGAGGCTCTCTGAGAATGGTCAGAGAGATGTCCACTTTAACAAGCACATGATCAGATGAGCCGATTGGAGCAGAAGAAGAGCAGCAGACATTTTCAGGGAAGTTAGTCATAACCAAGTCCAGAAGAGAAGATGCTCCGTTGTCTGAGATCCGGGTCGGGAAATTGACAGATTGTGTCAGTCCCAGTGAGTCGCAGAAATCCTTTGCTGAAGAGCCATGGCTGGTGAGAGAGGTACCCACACCCAGCTAACTGGCATGGTGACAATTTAAATCACCACATATGAGGAAGAGAGAGTTGGGATGGGTAGATAGAAGTTGGTCCATATTATCAGACAGCGAGATGTAGATGGAGTCATCACTGTTTGGTGGACGGTACAACACACATGAACAAAAGGTGGGAGCGAAGGGAAGCCATAGCCAAAGGTATTCCTGGGGTGAGGTGGAGAGAGGGCAGTGGAGGGTGAGTGAGGAAGAGAGTTTTTTATAAAGATAGCAACCCCACCTCCAGGACGAGGCTCAGGTCTATCATACCGGAGGAGGGAGTAACCTGGGAGAGATACCAAGGCATCATAGACATCATGGAGGAGGAAAGTTTCTGTTAAGCAGATCACATCTGGTTTGTCAGAAGCAACCTGTATGGAGAGATCATTCAAGTTTGAGCGAAGGCCCCGGATGTTTGAGGTCCATACCGTTAATGAAGAGGAAGGGGGAGCATCGGATACAGAACAGGGGGGGGGGGGAGGGGTAGGGGAGGTAGGGAGAGCTGTTGAAGGTGTGTCAGAGATATCAGAATAGCTTGGAGAAAGGGAAGAATGGGGCGGACAAAAGGTTTGATGGAGATTGGGTGAGGCACAGTGAGGTGTTATTTGAGGAGGGGGAATGAGCGAGGCAGAAGGTTGGGGGAGATGAAGGTGAAAGTTGGAAGGGGGAAGAAGCAGGGAGGATGCTTTGAGGAGGAGGGGTGAGAGCGGGAGGAGCGAGGGAGAGTCTCAGAGGGGAGGGGTGTGGGGGGGAGTTTAGGAGGGAGGGGAGGGAATGGGCAAGGGGGGAGATTGAAAGGGATGGGTGATGGGGAAGATTTGGAGGGGAGGGGCAAGGGGGTAGATTTGGAGGGGAGGGGTGATGGGGACGTTTTGGAGGGGAGGGGTGATGGGGAAGTTTTGGAGGGAAGGGGTTATGGGAAGATTTGGAGGGGAGGGGCAAGGGGGAAGATTTGAAAGGGATGGGTGATGGGGAAGATTTGGAGGGGAGGGGCAAGGGGAATATTTGAAAGAGATGGGTGATGGGGAAGATTTGGAGGGGAGGGGTAAGGGGGTACATTTGGAGGGGGAGGGGTGATGGGGAAGTTTTGGAGGGGAGGGGTGAGATTGGATTTTGAAAAGTGTACGATTCATGGGAAACGAACATTTTTTGCAAAATGAGTTTGAGATCTTCGAGTCAAAAATACGTTTGAGGAAGCTGAAGGAGGGGTGGAGGGCTGGAGAGTTTAGGGAATGTTGAAAAGAGGAACTAGTGAACAACAATATCTAGTGAACCACTGATTGGATTTCAACCAGCACTTGGTACAATTATGGACCATGAAACAAATATGAATTGATTTTAATTTGGGGTTAAAAAGGGATCAATGGTCATACGTCCTTTAATTGTCCCCTCCCCTCCAACAAGGTCGGAGACAGGGGTCATTGAAATGAGCCTCCGTCCGATCGACAGATCATCGATCCAAGTACTTTTCTGTGCGTGATATTTCAAAAACCGTTGAACATTTAGCTTTCGTATTGCAGATATCGATTTCTCATGACATTATCTACAACCTGATGAGATCACCGCTGTGATTGGCTGAATTCTGCATGGCATCCATCTAGGTTGGCTTGTGTACGTGATATTTCAAAGCTGTTCAAGATTTAGCTTTCATATTACACGGATCTATTGCATCTGCATCTTACCACCTAAAAGGCAGGGGACCGAGAGTATCAGCTCCTTGTTGACAATTATATTGCAGACCATAACGCAAGTTAGAAGCACCTAATGTTGTATTTCATTGACTTTTGTCTCTTGCACTCTCGCTCGCACTCTTTCTCTCTCTCTCTCTCTCTCCCTCACTCTCTCTCGCACTCTCGCTCGCACTCTCTCACTCTCACACTCTCTCTCGCTCTCTCTCACGCTCTCTCTCAAACTCTCTCTCGCACTCTCGCTCGCACTCTCTCACTCTTGCATTCTCTATCACTCTCTCTCTCTCTCTCACGCTCTCTCTCAAACTCTCTCTCGCACTCTCGTCACGCTCTGCAAACTCTCCATCGCACTCTCGCTCGCTCTCTCTCTCTCTGTCACTCTCCTCTCGCTCTCTCTTGCCTCTCTCTCAAACTCTCTCACACTCTCGCTCGCACTCTCTCACCCTCGGCACTCTCTATCACTTTCTCTCTCTCGCCCCTCTCTCATGCTTTCTCTCAAACTCTCTCTCGCTCTATCTCACTCTCGCACTCTCTCTCGCACTCTCTCACGCTCTCTCGCAAACTCTCTCTCGCCACTCTCGCCCGCGCTCTCTCACTCTCGCACTCACTGTTGCACTCTCTCTGTTACTCTCTCTAGCTCTCTTTCACTCTCTCTCTCGCACTCGCACTATCTCACTCTCACACTCTCTTTATCACTCTCTCTCGCACTCTCTCACACACTCTCTCTCACTCTCTCTCAACTCTCTCCCACTCTCTCTCTCTTCTCTCTCTTGCATTCTCTCTCTCTCTCTCTCTCACTCTCACTCTCACTCTCACTCTCACTCACTCTCTCTCTCTCACTCTCACTCTCTCTCTCTCTCACTCTCACTCTCTCACTCTCACTCTCACTCTCACTCTCACTCTCTCTCCGTCACTCTCCGTCACTCTCCGTCACTCTCCGTCACTCTCCGACACTCTCCGACACTCTCCGTCACTCTCCGTCACTCTCCGACACTCTCCGTCACTCTCCGTCACACTCGTCACTCTCGACACACTCGTCACTCTCGACACACTCGTCACTCTCGACACAATCGTTACTCTCGACACACTCGTCACTCTCGACACACTCGTCACTCTCGACACACTCGTCACTCTCGACACACTCGTCACTCTCGACACACTCGTCACTCTCGACACACTCGTCACTCTCGACACACTCGTCACTCTCGACACACTCGTCACTCTCGACACACTCGGTCACTCTCGACACTCGTCACTCTCGACACACTCGTCACACTCGTCACTCTCGTCACTCTCGACACTCTCGTCACTTCTCGACACACTCGTCACTCTCGACACACTCGTCACTCTCTGCCACACTCGTCACTCTCGACACACTCGTCACTCTCGACACACTCGTCCACTCTCGACACACTCGTCACTCTCGACACACTCGTCACTCTCGACGCACATCGTCACTCTCGACACACTCGTCACTCTCGACACACTCGTCACTCTCGACACACTCGTCACTCTCGACACAACTCGTCACTCTCGACACACTCGTCACTCTCGACACACTCGTCACTCTCGTCACACTCGTCACTCTCGTCTCACTCGTCACTCTCGTCTCACTCGTCACTCTCGTCTCACTCTGTCACTCTCGTCTCACTCTGTCACTCTCGTCTCACTCTGTCACTCTCGTCTCACTCTGTCTCTCTCATATGATCTTTCATTTTTCCTGTGACCTTTAGTTGAGATCAAATGTGTCAGTGGGTTGACATCTAAAGGTATCAACAAATTTGCATCACATTTTCCTTTTTTATTTCTTATGGCTTTACCTGTTTCAATCTATTTGTACTTTTCTGTGCAAAAAAGAGAATACAAAGGAGTTTCTTATGGGATTGACTTGAATCATTTGGCAATTGCCTTTGCAAATGCTTTTTCTGCAATTTTTATTTTTTAACAAACTATCACTCATTTTGTAAACATCCGTCACCAAAGTATAGCTCCAAGTTCAGTTTGAGAATCAAGTCGGTGGCCTTTGTAATTGTGAGCAAATTGCTTCGTGCACGAACAGGTGAAATGAAAATCAAGGTGTCCGTTGCACCTCACTGCAGCTGGATTGCTTGTCCCTCCTTTCAGGACTCCGGGCAGACAGAAAGAGTACGTTGGCAGCATCTGGCAGATCTTGCAGATTTCTGCCTTGCGATGAAAGTTACTCTTGGGAATATCAACAACCAGTCCTTCAATAACCTCAAGCTCCGCATCGGTGTGTACCCCTCACCTTTCCAAAATGAGTTTGGAGGATTATTCTGTTTCCCTCTTCATATATGTAAAAAAAAAAATTATTGAGGGTTAGTGACGTGTATATCGGCTGTCAATCATGCGTTGGAACTTAAATATGGGAATCGTACTTTGACTCCCTTTTTTGGGGATGCATGTTTCAAGGTATTGAAGAATGGAATAGGCCTTCGGATGAACAGCCTTTATTTATTTATTATTACTGGCCGTGTTACCGGTACTGTTGGTATGAAAAATCTGTTATTTTATCTCTCCTCCTTGTTCTCTTAAGATTGCTAATGAAAGTGAAAAACTTTTAGAAGTACAAATTTCATTTGGAAAAACAATTCTTTCCACCCACGTGTGCGGATCCTTGGCCTCGTGGATTTTTTCCACAATATCTTCGGCATTATTACTGTTCAGCCGAAGGTTATCCATTTTTCATCTTACCTTCCTGTTCGCCAGTCTTTTCCTTCCACATATTCTTCTTTGTATTTTTTTGTATACTTAGTCGAGGATCGTATACGACCCAACACATAGAACATATAATGGAGATAACGGGAGAGAAGAGGGAGAGAGAGAGGGAAGCACAACAACAGTGGAGAACAGGGATATCGGGAGATCTGTGGAAGGGAGAGGACTGGGGCAATGGGGCATGGTGCATGGGATAAACAAGATGGACACTACGGGGGATTTCAGGAAAGAAAACGGAATTTGAAAAAGGTGGATTAATGGGGTATAAAAGATCAAGTTTTTCGATGGGAGAAGATAAGAGATGGTGGTGGACAGGTGTTTTGAAGACCTGGAGGGAGGAGTGAGATAAAAAAAAAAGAATGCCTGTGTGTATATCTTTATACGTCTCGGTTTTATTTGAACACTTACGTTTTTGCATCATTATCGCCATACATATTTCAAGTGTTTATGTTTTGTGTTGAGGTTGTTTGTGCTTGTGTATGTTAATCCTTCAAGGCTCAAACGTAGCATCTAGAGGCCCCGACTTTTGGATGTAGGTCCTTCAGAATCTGGGTAATGTTTTAAACTACCAGACATTGGCCTTGATGTCCCATATAGAGAACCATTAAAGGCCGCAATGAAGCGTATATTGGGATGTGGGGTGGGGCAGTGCTGCTGCCGGCCCGCAGGCAAAAGGCAACCACCATAAGGCCAATAACTCCATAGATTTTCAATTTCCAACACGTCCTGACATCACCACCAGGTAAAGCTCACTCGGCGGGTCAGCCCCGTGTAACACCCCCCTCCGGCCCCAGCACCGTGTAATACCCATGTAGAACCCACTCCTCCCCCACCCTTCGGGCAGCGCCGATAGTCTCTGCTAGTAATCTATAACTAGAAAGCACCTCACAATGCAAAGCCCGATTTGCGTCCGCTCTGTAATCGAGCTGAGCTTAATGAAAACGACATTTAAAAACAATTGTACATTTTATTAATTTGCGTTCTCCACATACTCATAAAAAAGGTTTGTTGAAAATTTGATGGCAAACGCTCAGTTGTTAAATCCTGCTCCTCATTCATCTCCACACCCATTGTTTGTCCAAGTCTGGCTCTATCTTGGCCTTCACCTCTGCTGTTGGTGTTTCACGACTCTCTCTACTTTTCCTTTTGACCTGTTGTGTCATGATGTCTTCAGTGTACTAATTATTCCTCTTCCACAAGCCTCGACTCGGTTGTATATATATAATCGGGAGATTGAATAAGACGCGACGTCCTGCTCGTACTGTGGAGTTTCTACTATTTCTCACAGATATATTTACGTGTGTGCGTGTGTGTGTGTGTACATACACACACAATATATATATATATATATACAGTCACGTGAAAAAGTAAGTACACCACATGTAAAGTTTTGACTTTTTCAACATATTTAAACATACAGCTATTTGATCTTCATTTCAACAATATTGATAGATAAAGGTGATATAATATAACAAATATCATGAAACATTTACATTTTGTAGTCCATTGTACGATTTAATTAAACATAAATGCAAATTTCGCATGTGGAAAAAGTAAGCACACCCTTGGCTCTAATAGGTGGTATTGCCCCCTTTGGCAGAAACAACCTCAAGTAGGCGTTTCTTATAACTGTATACGAGTCTCTGACATCGACTGGGAGAAATTTTTGCCCACTCCTCCATGCAGAATTCTTTCAGCTGTGCGATGTTTGAGGTGTTTCTTGCATGCACAGCTCGTTTCAAATCCCCCCACAACATCTCAATGGGATTTAGATCTGGACTTTGACTTGGCCATTCCAGAACCCTCCATTTCTTTCTTTTCAGCCATTCCTTGGTGGATTTACTGGTATGTTTAGGGTCATTGTCATGTTGCAAGGTCCACCTTCGGTTGAGCTTCAACTTTCCGACAGATGGCCTCACATTATCCTCAAGCACCCTCTGGTACAATGAAGAATTCATAGTGGATTCTATGATGGTGAGATGCCCAGGCCCTGATGCAGCAAAGCTGCCCCAAACCATAATATTTCCACCACCATGCTTTACAGTTGGTATCAGGTTCTTGTGGTCAAATGCTGTCTTTGGTTTTTGCCAAACATGTCTTCTGGTACTGTGGCCAAATAGCTCTACCTTTGACTCATCTGTCCAGAGCACATTGTTCCAGAAGTGCTGGTCTTTGCCGAGGTGTTCATTGGAAAACTTTAGTCTTGCCCTGATGTTCTTTCTGGACAGCAAAGGTTTCCTCCTGGCACACCTCCCATGTAGATCAAATTTGTGCAGCCTCTTTCTAATGGTAGACTCGTGCACTTCGACATCGACAGTGGCAAGAGCTACCTGTAGGTCCCGTGATGACATTCTGGGGTTCTTAGAGACTTATTTCAGCATCTTGCGGTCTGCTCTTGGGCTGAACTTGCTGGGGCGGCCTGGCCTGAACAAGTTGGCAGTTGTTTGGAATCTTCTCCACTTGTAGATGATCTTCCGGACAGTCGAATGATTGATTTCAAATTGTTTGGAGATCTTTTTAAATCCCTTCCCAGACTCGTCGGCATCTATAACCTTCTTTCTGAAGGCCTCAGAGAGCTCTTTTTAATCTAGGCATGGTGACGCCGCACACTTCAACAACAAAGAGCAAACCAAACTAAATGTCTGAGGTTTAAATAAGACAGGTTCCTCCAAAATCCTCTAATGTTCTAATCATTTGCACCTGAGCTGGTGCACCTGATTCTAATTTTAGGTATTTGAAGTACTGATGAATGTAGGGGTGTACTTACTTTTTCCACATGTGAAATTTGCATTTATGTTTATTTAAATTATAAAATGGACTACAAAATGTAAATGTTTCATGATATTTGTTATATTATATCACCTTTATCTATCAATATTGTTGAAATGAAGATCAAATAGCTGTATATTGAAATATGTTGAAAAAGTCAAAACTTTACATGGGGTGTACTTACTTTTTCACGTGACTGTATTTGTAGAAGGACTTCGCTTGTAGAAACTTGTAGAAGAAGGATATATATATTATATATATATATATATATATATATATATATATGTATATATATATATATATATATATATATATATATATATATAGATATATATATATATATATATATATATATATATATATATATATATATATGTATATGTATATGTATACATAAACCTCGACCCACTATTCGCGGGGGACACATTCCTGGAAAGCATCCTCCATCGTGCAAAGTCCTTTCTTGTCACTTCTGAGCTTCTCACCACAGACAAAGCTTTCACCTGCAGCTTGATGTCGTACTGCTCTCCCCTCGGGGCTGGTGCTCCTGCCTCACACCTAGCCCGGCTTCACGTTGCAGAAACAAAAGCTCTCAGAATCATTGGAATCTCTCGCAATGAAGCAGATTCTGAGGGCCTTTCACTTGCTCACCGCTGGCAAGTTTGTGGTCTTTCTGTTTTCCACCGACTCCTCTCCGCCCTAGCTCACCCAGCTGTGTCAGTGCTCTGTCCCCAAAATATTCCTGCAGGTCGCACAAGATCTGCCAGCACCCATCTTCTGGTGAAACCGCCAAATCACCTTCACTCTTTCATTCCATTATTTTTCCTGCCTCTTGTACAATCTCCTACACTCTCTTAAATCCCACTCCACCCTCCAGGTCATCAAAACAGCTGCTGACCACCATCTCTTATCTTCCCCCATCCAAAACTTTGATCTTTTCTACCCCGTTAAAAAACCCCAAATCCACCTCTTTCAATCTCCAGCTTCATACCTGAAATTCCTTGTGGTGTTCATCTGCTTTGTACCGTGTACCCCTCCCCCCCCCCCCTCCCCAGCCCTCTCCCTTCCACAGATCACCCAATGTCCCTGTTCTCTCAAAGTTACATTTGCCTGTGTGTTTTTCTGACGTTAGCTGAGCTTTGGCACCCATGTTCATGCAATCTGAAACACTCATTACATTGTATAGCTGGCCTTTCTGTGAACATTTTTGCAACGCATGGCAATAATAGACATAGCACGTGATGAGGAAACTAAGCACAAACATTCATTCCACACAAAGCAATATTTGTAAACAGTTTTTGCCCCTGAGATGAAACGTTAATAACATTAACTTCGTGTTTCAGTTTGGATTTAGTATTGCACTTTTCGACCTATTTCCAAAATTGTTTTAAACCTACGTTTTGTACAGGAAAGATGCATTGAAGCATAATATATTATCAGTAGATAAGGAGATATATATTTGGTCAGAGTTTTGTTCACAATAGGTTCACAATAAGGAGATATAGGTTTTGTTCACATCTTATGTTCATTTTGCACATTAAACACAATATGTTGGGTGCATCTAAACTTTTGACTGGTAGTGTATATATACTGTATATATATATAGAGAGGGGAGGAAGGTATATATATATATACTGAAACGCAAAAGAAACTTACCACCTTTGAAACCTTTAAATATCAACAATAACACTGCGTGTAGTAAATGTGTGAACTTATTTGTGGACAATAGTGTCCTCACTGTCAGACAAAACGGTCATGGATGGTCACTTGAACCTTCAATGGTCACTTCATAGCACAGCTGTTGAACAGCCGTTTTGACTGTCAGTGATTAGCCTAGGGGTACGGGATGATTTTAATGAGCTGCACGTGATGTCTTGATATTGGCTTTAAAAAGGCCAGTGCAAAATGGGCATTTCAATCAACATGCCATGATTGTCAAGGGATCAACGGCAGCGTGCCCTGGGCATGCTGCAAGGCGGACTGAGCTACCTGCCACACACGCTATTGAAAGGGGACTGACATTGCACCCTGTGCTGTTCTGTACTGTAGAACAAACTGATGAGATGGTGTATCTTGGTCAAAAACTTGACATGTCATCAATAAAATGCAAATGTTTCAATTAGCAATTGTTGGTTTGTACGGTAGCTCAGTCCGCCTTGCAGCATGCCCAGGGCACGCTGCCGTTGATCCCTTGACAATCGTGGCATGTTGATTGAAATGCCCATTTTGCACTGGCCTTTTTAAAGCCAATATCAAGACATCACGTGCAGCTCATTAAAATCATCCCGTACCCCTAGGCTAATCACTGACAGTCAAAACGGCTGTTCAACAGCTGTGCTATGAAGTGACCATTGAAGGTTCAAGTGACCATCCATGACCGTTTTGTCTGACAGTGAGGACACTATTGTCCACAAATAAGTTCACACATTTACTACACGCAGTGTTATTGTTGATATTTAAAGGTTTCAAAGGTGGTAAGTTTCTTTTGCGTTTCAGTATATATATATATTTTTTTTTTTTTTTTTTTTTTTTTTTTGTCGTGTCAGCCCCGGTGGTTAACACCGCTGGATGATGAATCGCCGTAACGGTCCTTAATGCCTTGGCGCGTAGCCGAAACTGGCGATTGGTCCGTCGCGCGCTTGTGAGGTAACCAAAGCGCTTACCTCAGACGGAAGCCACACGGGTTTATTCCCGAAACCCATAGAGAAACAACACATAGCAAATCAAATGCAACACAAGAATTTAATGACAATAAATGCAATACGAAAGTGGTGAAAATGAAGGGTGAGGTGAAACTAAATCCTAATTTGAGACGTCTCCACTCACTCACACACAATTTCACAACAGGGGAATGATAAAATAAAATAAATTTTGCTTTTAGTTTTAGTCGGCCGGTACTCAGCTTGCTCAACGAGATCGTTGAATGAAGTCTGCACTCTGCAGTACAGGTTGGCCAAGTCCAACGCGTCCCACGCCTGAGCACCCAATATGGCGCCGAGCCGACTACGGCGACGTGCACAGAGCCGTCGAGCCAGCTGTGAAGACGGCCTTCTTTTTTCTCTCTCTCTCCTTACAAAGCTCCGGAGAAGATTGTCATGGGGACCGCAAGGCTAACCCCCGCTCTAGCAGGGAAAATGGCCTTAAAATGCATGTTGTTGTTGTTGTCTCCGTCCAAAGTGCCAAGAGCTACTCATATTGCTCCTCTTTACGATTGCAAAAGTTCCACAAAAGCTCCGGAAAGTCTCCTCATAGGCGCACACGAGACCAAAAAGCGACCGCCAGGGGTAAAAGCCAGACTGAGAGGGAGAGAGGCTTCTCCTTCCTGCTCTCGAACCTTCTAGCTCTGACGTCACTCTGTATAATCGCCGAGCTCTCTCGAAACACCCCATGGTCTTGCTTGACCAATGACGAACTTTGGGCCGTGGCCTGCCTGTTTGCTATCCCCTGGAGGCGGGCTTATCCTGATCAGGAATGTTCTGTGGTTCTGTCAGTTATTGTTGGTTAATGGAAGGTTGTTGTGCTTGTTGTTGTAATGAACGTGAGTTTTATTTTCTGGCCTTGTTGTCGTTGTAAAAAACGTAGTGAAAAGCCACAGGAGGCAATCACAAACTGGGGGATAACTAACTTAACCACTGTCTAGATAACACCGAATCTATAAACAACATGAATACATTGGACTTTTCCCTTTAAATACATTTGTACACGACCAGGGCAGCTCCCACCCTTGCCCTTGAATGTAACAATATTTTATGGCTTGGAATGAACTTTCACATCTGAGAGTGAAATGAGGGCAAATATTTCATGTTGTAATTTGAACAAAATGTGTAATTTGTGGATTAGAAAAAATATTTGTTTTACTTCAAATGCAGTTGTCAATGCAATCATCTGCAAGCTAAATGTTGATACTGTCACTAATTGTATAATTTGCTACCTGATGATGCAGGCCTCCATAAAGGACCACTTTTGGCTGGTGTTATTGGAGCACGCAAGCCACATTACGATATCTGGGGCAATACGGTGAATGTGGCAAGTCGAATGGAATCTACTGGATACAATGACCACATACAGGTACGAAACTAAATAATTACATGAAGAGGCAAGCAGTGATTCGAACCTTTGGTTCCTCTCTACAAGATAGAGGTTCATGGAAGAGCAAAGTGATGGAGGGTATGATCTGAGAGTAGGGAGGTGGGGTAAATCTTGAATACAATAAGCAAGGCAATCAACGAACAGGAAAAAAAGGAGAGAGGGGAGGAAGCACTGCAACCTGCATGTAAGAGGGTTGTGTTAGAAAGGGTTCATGAGGCTAATAAAGATGGGAGATGGTATAAAATGATGGTGCACCACCGACGTGAAGCCCAAGAGGGAAGGTTGGCATGGAAGGTTGTTTCTACAGACTGGAACAAAGAGGTTTGGAACAAAAGAGTTAAGGTGTGCAGTCAGCCAGTTGGGACATGGTGTGGACCTGCTTTTTATATACCACATACGTTATTTAAGAATTAAACACCTATCAGGTATTGATTTTGAGGTAGTCCTCCCTCACACATTATTACCCTTGCCAGAGGAGAGGGCATAGCATTTGGGTCCGTTTGTCCGCACAGAATGTGTTCAAATAGGCCAGAAGCGCCACCGAGTGATAGCTAGTAAGTAGTACACATTCTCCTTTTTTCAACCAGGTACTGTAACTTTCTGATGTACACTAATAAAAAATAAAAAATAAACTTTAAAAAAAAACTACTACCGAACCTAACCTAACCTAAACTACCTAACCTACTCATGCCATAGTGATGGGTAAAATAGTGGCAAGAGGCTTTGGCTTCGCTGGCTCATTGCGGCTTTGCAGTCGGTACTAGTAGCCGGCTAAGCCGGTGTTGTCAATAAACGCGTACGTATTATGTCGAAAACCAGATCATGCTCTATCCCTTGGCTTGAGAATTCCGAAGCGCATTGGACACTATGTGCAATTATAATGTACAATTATTATAATATGAGTACATCTATAAAGTATGTGGAATTAAAATGTGAGTATGTCTATAAAGTATGCATTATTAGAATGGGGTAGAAAGAAGAGGGATGCAGAGAGAGAGAGGGAGGGGTGGGAGAGGAGGGTGGTTAGCAAAGAGAATGATGCATTATGCTTAATGACCACACATAAACATACACACACACGCACACACACACGCATACACACATACACGCACACACACATATACACACACACACACACACACACACACACACACACGTACACACTAAACCTCTCATATGAGTGGTTGTGAGTGGACCACTGGACCATTGTGACCGAGGTACCGCAACCTGTTCGAAGTTCAGTTGTGGTAATCGATAAATGCACACACGTATAAGGTACATCAAAACGACCACCCCAAAGGTTTACCTTGAAACAGTCCTTTGTTCGTTGATCGATGTACTTTCTACTTTTCAAAGGAAGAAAAGGACCACTCATTTTGCATATCTTTTTTACGTTGAAGGCTCCTGTCACGGACTAAATAGTCCTCATCGAGGCCAGGCCTTAAATAAAATAACTGTATTGGTAAATGTGAGGAAAGAGAAATAACAGAGAGAGAATGCGAAGGTGAAGTGAAAAAGAGTAAGAAAAGGGTACAATGAAAAGTGTATAATGAAAGGTGTGTGATGAAAGGTGTGTGATGAGTGGATAATGAAGAGTGTATAATGAAAAGTGTATAATGAAAAGTGTGTCATGAAAAGTGTGTGATGAGTGTATAATGAAGAGTGCAAAATGAAAAGTGTATAATGAAAAGTGTGTCATGAAAAGTGTGTCATGAAAAGTGTATGGTGTTTGTTTGCGAGAAGGAGAGATTGAAGCTTGCCCAATAGTTATAGTTTGAGTGAGACAGAAAGTAAGACCAGCAATCCTGACACAGAGAGCATAAGATGGTTCCGGGCACCACTTTAACGCTCCGAAGTCAGAACTGTGGTACTATCCTGACCGGTTGTTGTCTACAACCTACTACCTAAAAAACCGGTCCAACCGGATGGGTGTATTTTATGAGATGCCATCTCCTTACTGGATGGCCGTTGGCTCACGAAGGGACCTCATCCGCCTTTCCAAAAACAACAGGTATTGTTTTTAGTTCTGCAGGGTGTCACAGTCACCCTCCCCACTGGCAGGCCAATAAGGACAGTCAGTTTAGTCACTGACAACCCGAACATGCGGCAGGTAACACTGGGTTACATGTTACCAGTGGCAGTCAGGAAAGAGACGGACTGACCTGACTGAAGATATGAAGATATGAACTGATGCATATGGCTGCTTAAGCAGTTTCCAAGGCTTATGGGCACAACCATGGAAAGCTCACCACGCCGATGCAGGATATTGAAATGGCTTGTTATTCCCAGTAAGCTGGTACTCATTTTGCCGACCTCGGAAGGATGATAGGCTGATTCAAACCACCTGGTGTTGAACAATGGCATGACATGAGCTCAAACTCAAGACCCTAACATCTTAAACCAGCAACTTTAACCGATATGCCGGCCACACAGCTGACTCCGCACGTGAAAAAGCTGAATGCCTCAACTCTGTGTTTGCCTCAAAATCTTGTGTCCCAAACCCATCTCTCTCTGTACCTACCTTTTCCAGTCGTACCCAGCTGCTCCTGGACTCTGTGTCCTTCTCTTCTGACAAGGTGGAGAAGTTTTTTGTCAAACCTCGACTCTGATTCTGCAACTGGACCAGACGGCATCAGCCCACGGGTCCTAAACTCCTGCTCTGCCGCTCTATCTCACCCCCTCTCTGTTCTTTTCACCCTCTCTTTTGCTCAAGGTCATCTGCCAGCATCTTGGAAATCAGCTAACATTACCGCTTTACACAAAAAATGTGCAAAAACAGATCCTTGCAACTACAGACCAATCAGCCTGCTCCCAATGATCAGCAAAGTCATGGAATCCATCATTGCTTCAGATATCAAATCCTTCCTCTTCTCCAATGGCATGATCTCTGATCATCAATTTGAATTCAGACCAGGTCACTCTACTCTGGACATGCTGCTTCTGCTGTCTCAACAATGGATGGAGGCCACCAATTCCAAACAGGAAATCACAGCTGTCTCCCTTGACATATCACGTGCCTTCGATACCGTCTGGCACCCCACTCCGCTCACCAAACTCCCCTCCTATGGTATCTATGGAAATCTCCATGCATGGCTTGCAGACTTCCTCTCTAGTCGTAGTCAACGTGTAGCCCTGAATAGATTTCTCTCATCTCCCCTTCCTGTTAAGGCTGGAGGTCCCCAAGGCAGTGTTGTGGGCCCTGTGCTTTTTCTGGTCTTTATCAATGATCTCTCCGACTCTCTGGAAAATCCTCTCTATCCCTTTGCTGATGACTCCACCCTCTGCCACTCCATATCTCAACACTCAGATCGGCAGTCTGCAGCCTCTTCACTCTCTGCAGACCTGGACAAAATCACAGACTGGTCAAACAAGTGGAACATGTCTTTCAATACTGACAAATCTCACACTCTTACTATGTCTCTCCGAAAAGACCGCCTGGACAACCCTACCATCTACTTTCTCAACAGTCCTCTCCAAGAAGTTCTGTCACTCAAGCCTTTGGGTCTGACTATCTGCCATGATCTTTCCTGGGAAAACCACAATTCCAAGCTGGCCTCCAAAGCCAGACGCCGACTGGGCATCCTCCGTCGTGCGACGTCCTTCCTTGGCTGGAACACCTGAGCTCCTCACCACATACAAGGCTTTCATCCGCAACTCAATGGAATACTTCTCTCCCCTCTGCGCTGGTGCTCCTGCCTCACATATAGCTTGGCTTCACGATGTTGAAACCAAAGCTTTCAGAATCATTGGAATATCCCATGATGAAGCTGATTGTGAGGGCCTTTCACTCTCTCACCGCAGGCAGGTTGGTGGACTTTCTGTCTTCTACCGACTCCTCTCCAGCCTAGCTCCCCCAGCTCTGTCTGTGCTCTGTCCTCCAAATATTCCTACAGGTCGCACAAGATCTGCCATCAACCCTCTTCTGGTGAAACTGCCAAAATCAAGACCCTCTGCTCACCTTCACTCTTTCATTCCTCTTTTCTCCTGCCTCTGGAACAATCTCCCTCACTCTCTTCAATCCCACTCCTCCCTCCAGGTCTTTAAAACAGGTGTTCACCACCATCTCTTATCTTCCCCCATCCTAAACCTTGATCTTTTCTAACCCCGTTAATTCACCCCAGATCCACTGAAATACCGACTTCTTTCTTGGACATCCTGACAGTGACCATGTGTTCTATAACTCTCCCACCCACCCCCCCCCCCCCCACCCCACCCCCTTCCCATGCCTCCTCTTCCCCAAGCCCTCTCCCTCCCACAGATCTCCCGATGTCCCTGTTCACTACTGTTGTACTTGTGTGCTTGTCTTCCGCTCTGTGCTCTACTGTTGTACCCTCCCCATCTTGTCTCCAGCTCTTTTTATTATACGTTTTATGTGTCCGTTTGTTTGTTTGTTTGTGATTAATGTTAGCTCTTACACGAGCCTCGTTCTTGTATACAAATATATATATATATACAGTAGTGACCCCTAATTCCGAACGCCCCTCATCTCGAACTACTCTAATTCCGAACCGTAAATTCGAGAAAATTTTGTCCCTAATTCCGAATGTATTTCTATAACCGAACCGCCAACATAGCGTTAGCGTCGTTCATATTTCCCGCCGCGAGCGTCGTTCATATTTCCAGTGCTGAAATTAGAGAACTGTGCTTCCATTGGTCTAAAACACAGGCCATTGTTGAAAAGTGGCACCCTATTAAAGCAGTGGTTAACAGGAGCATTAACTTGTTCAGTGACGATGTGATTGACCACTTCAGAAAAATTAAGAAAAGTCGCCAACACCAGGCAACTTTGGAGAGGTGGTTCTCTAAAGAAAGCAAGCCTTGTGAGCCCCAACCCTCTACAAGTGGTGTTAAGAGACAAAGAGAGCAAACACCAGAAGCACAGTCATCTGATGTTAGCTTGGAAGGTGCCTCACCTTCTAAGCAATAAAACCCTCTCCCTCCTTCCTCCTCTCCAGCCTCCACATGCACCATCAGAACTCTCCACGAAGGTAAATGCAGTTATTTTCATGTTAGTACATTTACTTCTTGTTTTTATTATTATTTATTAGTTGATATTTAGGGCATTTACTCATCTTATTTTACCTTGAATCATGTGTATTTGCAGTTAACAGTGTCTTGATAATGGGTTTTTGGGGTCCAGGAACGGATTAATTCACTTTCCATTATTTCTTATGAGGAAAATAGTTTCTAATTCCGAACTTTTCCCAATCCGAACTGCCGCTGGAACGAATTAAATTCGGATTTAGAGGTTCCACTGTATATATATATAGCCAATGCCAGGCTTCTTTACAAGGAAGGAAATGAATTAAATAGACTGGAGGAGGGATCAGGGCCGCGTTCTTTTAATTCAATCTTTAATTTGATTTATTTTGTCCTAACTCCAGAGATTTATCCAACGGAGTACCAGGTGCAACTGTAAAAGCCTTCACATCAATCCTGCTGGTTAATTATTTTTGTTGCATTCAATAAAGTTACACATTTTGGCACATTTCTTAATGTGTTCTTCACTCAAAATAATTGTTGGCACAGTAAAAAAAAAGATATTGTTTCATTCATTTTTTTTGTTTTTACTTTTGCACTATGGAGAAGGAGGAAGGACAGCCATGCATATAATTTAGTTATAACATATACACTTAGTTCTAAGAATCGCTAATGTCTGAAATTTTTTTACATTTCACTCCAGTTTTCAATACTTATTTAGTGCATGGGATCCTGATCCTCAAAGCTGAATACAGATTTTGATTATATACTTTAATCAGTCGGTGAGAGTAGATTGCGCTTCCAAGGCAAGGCATGTTTAAATAGGCTGAAACAAAATAGCGGCGCAAGAACCCAGCGATGTGCAGAGGGCTGACCAGGATGGTGCCCCGCCATTTTGGTGAGGCATATTTTGTTTGTTTTTTGGTATGAGCACACCCTAAATGATCTTTAAAAGGAGTGTTTTAACACACCCAAACACCCAGTTTTCATTCATGCACTTCCTTGGAGTTCGAGAAGTATGCTTGCAAAGTTTGGAGTTATGAAGGGGATGCATACACAGCTTTTTTTTATTATAGACCAGCAAAAGCACCCGACATTGCCAGGCAACGCAGAGTCGCTTTGTAATGGGAATATTAAGAGTGGAGAGGGAGAGAGAGGAGGAGGAGCGGCAAGTGGGGGGGCAAGGGGAAGGCAGCGTGAGGGGAGGGGGATGGAAGGCAGCATGAGGGGAGGGGGATTGAAGGCAGCGTGAGGGGAGGGGAATGGAAGGCAGCGTGAGGGGAGGGGAATGGAAGGCAGCGTGAGGGGAGGGGAATGGAAGGCAGCATGAGGGGAGGGGAATGGTAGGCAGTGTGAGGGGAATGGTAGGCAGCGTGAGGGGAGGGAAATGGAAGGCAGCATGAGGGGAGGGGAATGGTCGGGAGCATGAGGGGAGGGGAATGGAAGGCCGCTTGAGCAGAGAAGTTACAAGGGGGGGAGGGGGGGGGGGGTTGAAGGGTGTTTACTTAAGAATTTATTGTTAACGGGAACAGGTACTTTTGCGAGTATGAGACCATACCTTTTGATGGGGATGAAGGTATCGGAAGAAACATGTTCATGATGATTCATTCTGTGCTGATGCGTTTGTTTGCAGGTCGTTGAGGAAACGTACCTGGTGTTGAATGACTATGGTTTCCAGTTTATGCGACGTGGACCCGTCTACATAAAGGGCAAGGGTGAACTTGTTACCTACTTCTTGAAAGGCCGTGAGAAGAAAGGATTATTTATGAATGGTTCAGCCATGAGCTTACCTCACCAGGTCATGGACAATGTGTAAGGCAACCCCAAACCAAGGATGTTACCTAAAATCCCTTGTCAACGTGTGTTGCCTTTGCATTTCACGGTTGCCAAAAGTCCATTGTGCTTGTATACAGGTGATGGTCAGGTGGAAAGTAGTCGTGCAGTTAAGAGCTGCTTTTGTGATGCCTTGGATGTTTGCCAGAAGAACTTAAAGCATGAATGGCAGAAGGAGTGATTTTTAAAAAAACTTTATAACATGGGGCAGTGCCTCGGAGGGCCAAAGTTCATTATTAGCATCTGGAAGTAACTCTGATCATTCAACGACGACTTGGTTTGCCCCCTTACACTGGATTCGTCAATTCCTGCCGAACCGCTATGCAGTATGGCAGACGACGCACGTGAAGCATCTATAGAGACCTCTGAATGGTTGCTGCTCTGCCCGTGTGACTGCTCGAAATATCCAGAGGCCATTTTATTACAAGACCTATTTTCTATGTTAATCATGTGCACTACCATATGTAATCGTGCTCCTCCAGATCATGCCGTGCTTCCAATGTGATTTCATCGTCTGCTGCAAGCTACACACCTGATTCCTGAACGGCTGATATAAGCGTCACTTCAAGGTTGTATTTTGTACGCGGAAGGCGACTTGAACAATTGTTCCGCCACATCAGAAGGAAAGCGATTTCATGCAATGTATCAAACGCGCTGTCGGAGCGGCGGAGGATTTTTTCTTAAGGATCTGCCGAACCATTTTCCCCGATTTCTATTTCTCCCGTCTGTCTTGGGAACCGTGCCGATGATTTCTCCAAGTTACCGGAGACATCCAAAGTTCATGACGAGTATTAGAAGCGGATTCGTTTCTAGAAGGGCTTGTGAATGTTTCTTTTGAAAAGGTCTGACAAGCGGCTGTTATTATTGCTGTCCAGTATTTACATGTGCTGTTGCTTTTTACCACCGTTCAGTGTGCAAACGGTGCCATTCAACGAATACTTTACTCGTGTGTTCTCATGTGCAGGTCATGGGAGTGTCCGTGACACACGAGTGTGACGTTTATGTTTACCAGGAACCGAAATGCATTATATTCATCCTATCGCGACCTATTTGGATCAAGTTAATTGTGAGGTGATAGCACCGTGTTAAACCTATCGTAACCTATTTCGATATCTTTCTTCTTTTCCTGTACAAGATCGAGGCTCATGGAAGAGCAAGGTGATGGAGGGTAAAAAGGCAAGAAACTGGCAGTGGAGCAACAGTGGGGCCAAAGCTGGATATGAGCAAGAAAATTAACGAATTGGAGAAGGGAAGGAAACACAGTAAACTGCAAGAGGGTTAAGTTCGGTAGGGTTAATGGGGGTAATTAAAAAGATATCATGGGTCAGAGTGGGAAATGTCATGAGGTGGCGGTATACTGTCCACTTTATGCCCCCTATGGGGATTGAACAGCCTTAGAGTTAAATGTGAGATGATAAAACCATGTTAAACCCATATTGATATATTTGGATTTCTCCTTGAAATATATATAAACGCCATTGTCTATCTCTCTCTATCTATCTATCTATCTATCTATCTCTCTCTCTCTCTCTCTCTCTCTCTCTCTCTCTCTCTCTCTCTCTCTCTCTCTCTCTCTGTCTCTGTCTCTGTCTCTCTCTCTCTCTCTCTCTCTCTCTCTCTCTGTCTCTGTCTCTCTCTCTCTCTCTCTCTCTCTGTCTGTCTGTCTCTACCCCTCACTCTCTCTCTGTCTCTCTATCTCTTTCTATCCTTCTCCCTCTCACCCTCTCCCGCTCTCCTTCACCCATCTCTTCACCTCTCTCTTCACCTCTCTCTTCACCTCTCTCTTGCCCCCTCTCTTGCCCCCTCTCTTGCCCCCTCTCTTGCCCCCTCTCTTCACCTCTCTCTTCACCTCTCTCTTCACCTCTCTCTTCCCCCCTCTCTTCCCCCTCTCTTCCCCCCTCTCTTCCCTCCTCTCTTCCCTCCTCTCTTCACCTCTCGCTTCACGATTCCCCCCTCTCTCTTCCCTCCTCTCTTCCTCTCTCTCTTCACCTCTCTCTTTCCTCCTCTCTTCCCCCCTCCCCCTTCACCTCTCTTCCCCCTCTCTCTTCACCTCTCTTACCCCCTCTCTCTCCCCCCCCCAATGGAGGTGCCTGTCAAATCCCCCCCCCCCCCCCCCCCAAAATATGTATATGCAGTATATCTCTCCCCTCCTCCTCCTTTCCCACCCTCACGCTCCGCCTCACCTTTCTAGCAACAAGGGACGTGATGACTAATTGGTCCATCAGGGAAGCGATGGGTAGGCTCTTCTAGTATATACATACACAAGATTGAGGCTCATGGAGGAGTGAGCTAACAGAATGTAAAGAGGGAATGAACTGACAGTAGAGCAGTAGAGACCCTATTTAGACTCGAGCAAGGGAATGGACAAACATTAAAATAGCAAAGAGAGGAGAGGAAACATAATAACATACAGGCAAGATGGTTTGGGTTATTAGGTAGGGTCAATGGGGGTAATAATAAAGAATCCTGAGTAAGGATTGAAGGCCTGGAGCAACGTTGGTGATGGAACATCGTCATTGATTTCTTTGTGAGGTCATAACACAAATAATGCACTAACGTTTCGATGCTGCTGCTTTACTCGTTTTCACCTGTCCTATTCATGATAAGACCATCATGATTTTACCAATTGCTCACTCAGTTCAAATAATAATTATTATTATTATTCCCAAACATAGCACTTGGCAAGCTGAAATTCATTTCAAATAAATTTGCATAAAAAGGTTTGTTTTAACATTTTGAAGCAAATACCTGTGATGGAGGTGTTTCCCGCATGCTGTATAACCGCTCTTACTTCCTTTTATACCTACTATGTTTTTTTTCTTTTCTCTTCCTACTTTTCATCTGGTTTTTGTGAGTCTGGTGTTGACATCAGTTCAGGTGGCTGCTTTAAAATCTTAGGGTCTTCAGTTTGAGCACTTGTCGTGCTGTTAAATAACACCAGGTGGGGGTTGACTCAGCTTGGCATCCTTCGGAGGTTGGCAAAACGAGTACTGGCTTTCTGGGAACAGGGGGCATCAGCTGCACAGCCACGCTCGCAGAAAATTATGCAACCAGCAGCAACAGACTGCATATGAAACGATGATCTGGTTTTGGAGTGCAAATGAAGGGTAACCCAATCCGTGACATCAGTTTTAGTTAGTTAAAACTTCGTTTTTTTATGAGTTTTGATTAGTTAAAACTTTGTTTTTTATGAGTTTTAATTGGTTAAAACTTTGTTTTGTATGAGTTTTAATAGGTTAAAACTTCGTTTTTTAAGAGTTTTAATTAGTTAAAACTTTGTTTTAAATGAGTTTTAATTGGTTAAAACTTTGTTTTTTATGAGTTTTCATGAGTTTTAATTAATTAAAACTGCATTAATTATTAGTTTTCATGAGTTTTAATTGGTTAAAAACCTCATTTGTTTATGAGTTTTAATTTGTTAAAACTTCATTTTTTTGAGTTTTCATGAATTTTAATCGTTTTTTTTTTTTCTTTGCGCAAAACGTTTTCTAAGTGCCATAAAAAGTTTTTCTGCTGCTGTCCGCAACCTTGGAGCACAAGTGCTGCTAAAGGAAGAACAACTCGTGACGCGACTTTACAGAGGTGTCCGCTTTGCGAGAGAGAGGGAGAGAGAGCTGTGTATTGTGGACGGTGCCAAGAGGTTCCAATAACACTGTCGGACGGTGTAGGATAAATTTAACCACATTGACGATTTGACTTGTTTTACCTGCAAGGACGCTGGCGTCATCATCACAACAAGCAAGGTGTGCACAAGGCAGGAAGGGGCACTCTCAGTGCAACGATTCAGAGTATTTACATCTTCACATAATATCAAAAAGAGGTTTCTAGGCAATTGCTTATCATGTATTATCAGCTTACAAATAAACAATGCCTTATGTACCCAAGGGTGTTTTCATGAATAAAACGTGGGAACTGGTGGGTTTTTTTATTTTCCTCTTTTGCTTTATGATGAAAATCCCAGTGATCAGTGCTACAAATGGAACTGTTCATTTATGTTTTAGTATTAATATTATGAGTATTGTTGTGGGAGCTCAATAAGTTTGAGGACTGTGATAATGTCATCAAACTTATATTCAATCCATTATTATAAACAATAATTTGTATTAAATCCATTATTATAAACAACTTTGAAGTATTTTTCTCATCCATTATACTTGTCCATTAAAACATATTAGTTGGCGTTTCTTGGACTATTTTGAGTGTCTCGTTCATATAACTCTGAACAGCCATCGTGTATGCTCTATCTTGGTAAATAATCAAGCCATCAGACATTCAACTTTCAAAGAGCCCTAAGATAGTGAGTGTGAGGGCCATCTTCTGCAGAATAAGACTTTTCTAACTTGTATACGTAATCGGAATAGAGTTCCAGGTTCTTAAATGCAACTTTCCAAGTGAAACGCGCAGGGCACGGTGGAAATTTGCAAATATACATACAGCATATTGGAAAGGGGCGTAGCCTCCAACCATCAATAACCACCAGATAGATAGGGAAAGAGACGTCACCACTTCCACCCACACAATTTGTGTGCAGGTTGGTGGTTTAAGAACCACGTGGCTGCTGGGGAAGCTGTACCCCACCCCAATGGCCTACACAGGGTTCAGTAACAACGAGTAAAGGTACCCGGTGTTGCCGGGCAACAGAGAGTCGCTTGGTGATGGAAATATTGAGAGGGGGGGAGAGGAGGCAGGAAGGTGGGAGGGGGGGGGGAAGAGAATGCAGGGAGGGGAGAGTGAGGATGGGAAGAGAGGAGGGGTGGGGGTTGCGAGGAGGAGAGAGAGGGGAGGGGGAGTGAGAAGGGGTAGGGGAGCGATGGAAGGTGGGGGGATAAGAGCGAGAAGGGGGGGGAGAAGAGCGATGCCTCGCCACACATCACGATGAACTCTGAAATGGAGGGGGAGCTTGGAAGGGGATGGGAGGAGAGTGTGGCACTTTATTATGAGGGGAGAGTGAGGCGTGGACAGAGGGAAAGGGGATAGAAAAGGTGAGGGGGCTGGGTGGATACAGGGAGTTAGCAAAGAGAATAATATGTTATTATGCCTGTAGACTGTTAAGCTGAGTCAAATTTTAGAATTTGAGCTTAGCAGCAGTTCCGACTGCTAAAAAGCGTTCATTTGTTCTCCGGTACATCGCCAGGTGGAAAGCACAGATAAAGGATACCAAACACAAAAACGGAAACCACAAAGATTTACCTTTTGAAAAGTCTTCTAGAAAAATGAAAATCGAGCAGGAAATCATAGAATGTGCAAACAAAATGTTAGACTTTTACTTGCAAAGGTTGAATTGAACATGGTGGAGTTCCAAACACGATGTTTGATTCAACGTTTTTTTTACCAAGTATATTTTTATACCGTCGAAGTGGCTGGAGGCATTATGTTTTCAGGTTGTCTATCCGTCCGTCAGTCAATCAGTCATAGGTTTTCGTTACCACGATTACTTGAGAACGGCTGAAGGGATCTTAGTCAAACTTGGTGCAGGTATGTATAATGGGGTAAAGATGACTGATTAGATTTTGGGGTCACAAGGTCAGAGATCACGTTCAGTAAAAATGTGATAACTTGAGAACAGCTGAATGGATTTAAAGCAGACTTGGTACAAGTATTATAATGATGTAATAATGTTGTCGGAGGCATATAGGTCAACTTTGTGATGTCGAAGAGTGTCGTTCTAGTTATAGTAGGTATATTAATATAACTATACTAGAATGGTACCTGTGCCTTGCACAGGTGGGAAGCCAAAAGCAAACAAAAAATGCAGAAACGGTTTTATTGGGTTGTTACGGACATTTTATTACGGGTTGTCCATGTTACGGACTATTGTTACGGACACGGCTTAAGATGTTATGATGGGCCGAGCGGAATGGCCGCCGTGTTCGCACAGTTTACCCGATTACCCCCAACTCACCCGATTCCACTCGAACGTTGGCCAAATCGCGCTACGCTAAATCAATGAAGGAAAGGACACAACGACTGGGATAAATGAAACGACGCAAGGGGTACAGTTCTCAAGACCTCCGGAGGAGGATATAATTAGTGGGGGAGAAAAGGGGTAGATTACAAGGCAATGAGGTAAAGACACAGAAGAGATAGGCACTTAGACACAATCTTATCTATCCCAGACAGACCACAGACAAACGGAACAAGACTGACTTAGGGATTGATGGCAGGGAAGGACAGGCAGTCGATAGCACAAGGTGCACCTTGGCTCAGGGACAGGATAAAGCACGGTCCAAAAGATGCAGGGAGGTGTCACAGCGCTCGGTTGGTGGCGTCCTTCTCTCTCCAAGCTCAGCGCGCATCTGACGTCACCTCCCTCTTCCTGCGCATGCTCAGCGGGGAGTGACACGCCCTCGGCTCGTTGGCTCCGCCCCAGATGGGATCGGTCCGCCGCTTCTATTGGGTGCGGGGGTTACCGGGCTCCGCCCTTGACGAGGAGCTGACAGCGAGCCCCTACTTGGTAACCCCGTCGAGCACATGGTCGATGGCGGCTCGTTGGAAAGGCTTGGTGCCCTCCCAACACCCCCTACCAACCAAGCCGGAGTGAGGACGCACACTCCCCGCGCCGCCGCCGCTGTTGTTGTTGTTGTACCATGAGGAAGAGCTGCGGGGAGGTATTGGGAGGTCCTAAACTTCCTAACGGTGCCATACAATCACATTCTGGTGCAACGAAGAGTCAGAATTAATGGAAACGAGTCCTTAACTGACATAAACTAAGAATAACTAGCAAGATGTCCTATAGTTGTCTACGTGAGATGCGGTGGACCTGGATGCGACATTTAATGGGGGAAATAGGGGGAGGTCGGGTCTACAGAGTGTTGTTTACAGAAAATGGGACTAGGGAATGGGGGATTGGGGATAGTTGGGAAGTATGGAGGAAATAGGGGAATATTTACAAGCGGATATGGATGGAGGCCAATCTCATATCCGCAACATTGCACCCTTCTCTACCTCGGGGCGTCCCGACCCGATAAATTTTTACCTACGTTAGTGTGGCACTCAGATGTAGTTCCCTCTACTATTAACTCAACCCTGAGTGCGACAGTTTTACAGATGTTCACAAATGAGTAAATATGTCCCCCTGCGACGTTTCACCCTTCTCCTAACAGAAACACACCCACAGGATAACCGAATCGCGGAAAGCATTCTCAAACTAAACATACAGCCGGTAGGGAGCATTATTTACACAAGACTGATATTTACACTACGATCCAGGACCTGTTCTTTGAGGAACACATGCAGATGTTATGCATAGAGAGAGAGCACGCATGCCAGCATCGATACACCAACCCACGAGTGCCCTGTGGCCCTACGGCCTTTAATAATGTGCAGAGCACCCCATCCAAGCACCAAAAGCACCACCCCATCATGTACAGTCAGCACCATCCGGTGCACCAATAAAGTGTTCATAAAACTGCACAATTAAGTGTCCATGGTCACCGGTGGTGTCGCAGCCGGCCGATGTTCTGCCGCTGGTCTTGCCTTCATGGAGTGCACTTGGCCTTCTGGCTTCTTTAGAAATAAAGAAAGGCGCCAACCGCGTCCATTTCTAAATTGTGGCCGTCAGGGGGGCCAACTAAAAGTGGTTCACCTGTATGGCATAGGTGCCACGTTGACCCAGAGGTCCATCCACGGGTGGTGCTTGCCCGCAAAAGAACTGCGGTCCATGGTGGGCGGCCACAAAAATTGCGGTCCATATGGTGTATCGATCCAGGCAGCAAGCAGCGGAAGTACAGGCCCACAACTGCAGAGCCAGCACCTCTCTCTCCTCTCTCTCTGCCCCAAAGCCAGATCCTCGGAGGTGGGAGACAAAAGAAAACAAGTGAGTAAGGTGGTAAGGGCGCAAAAGTGCATGCAATATAAGGTAATGCACACTGGGGGCACATGGGAACCAGGTGAGACAGGTACGTTCCTACCGTACGCCCCCCCCCCCCCCCCCACCAGGTAACCTACATTGCCCCTCCCTTACCCCTTACTGTATCCACAAAACACAACACTACCCATAAACATCTACTTTACACATCAACAAACGTCCCTACTGTCTTCCCCGTTCCTCCCATAAACCAAATTCGTCTTCTCTCCCTCCTAACCAATCAAATTTGCCATTTCCAACTCTCATCAAAATTTGCCATCTCCAACTCAACATCAAAATTTGCCATCACCAATTCATCATCAGTCCCTCCTAGGGAGGGAGAGATGGAATCACCCCAATGTCTCATCCATGTCGTGATGCGTCCCACAAATCCACACAGCAATTCTCACTTCCTGCAACACAAAACAAAGAAACACAGGTGTGGAGTCATCATCATCACCTCAGGTAAGTGGCTGCGTATGGTGCGACAGGTTCATCAATCCTAACTATTTCCTAATGACTTTAACAACTTTACATTACCCGGGGTCTTTCCCTGCAATCCATTGGCCAACTTACACTATGGGTTCTAAAAACCAATTCCCATTGACCAAACTGTGGTGCTTCTCAATTTGGGGTCTCACTCCCCCGATTCATCTCCCGGTGCCCTCGCACAATTTCTGGGCTGTGACGTGTAGCTCTCCCAGCAGGTCTACCCACCTGCACACCTCCACCACTGTAGTTGCCACCCGAGCTTACCTGCTCCTCACCCTAACCTAACTAACTGGGGAAGGCCCTCTCCTGGCTCTGTCACCCCACTCGGTGCCCTCTGGCACTGGGCTACCCGGGTCCGTCCTCCGGATCCTTGGGCCCCATCCACAACTACCGGCTCCCAGAGCCCACCTGCGGCCTCACCTGGCCGACATCCCCACAGTGGTGGAGTGCCCAAACCAACTACACACACTAACAGGCTACACGCCCAGCCATTTCCACAACACTAATGCACCCATCCAAATACCATTCTTTCACCTCGCACCACAGATGCCAATATCCCACCACAATTTACCTATACCCTCTACCTAACATTTACACTACCCGCCCCGGGTATTCGTGAAAAGGGGTCCACTCTTCCCCCATCCACACCTTCGCACCATGCACACCACTCCGTACCACTTACTCCATGTATTCCACACACCTGTACTTACACACCTGTGCTCTCATACTTGGTGCCGCCTGCACCCTTCTCTCCCCCAAGCGCATTTGCGCTGATCCACAACACTCACTACTCATACACTGCTCCACACACCTGTTCAGTTCTCACACAGCATCATCTCATCTAACTACTCCCCTCTAAAACTTGCGCTTCCCAGTCGTCCCTTTAAACTATTGCGCTCCCTCGTCATTATCATCCACTCTAATCTACCTGCGTCCCCTCTACAGGTATCCGTCACTATCTAAACCTTAACGTTACCTAATGTCATCTTCGCTAGATCCCTACACACAATATCCTAACCCACCCGGGCTAGTTTTCACTGCCATACACCCCATAAACTATAGCGCATTTTCCCCACTCATGGGAAGGGTGGCAGGGATGCCACCCTTACCCACCGGGCCCATCGCTCATCAATCCCCCAGTCCTCTGGCACTAATAAGCCCCCCTTATTCAGAGGTACTGGGTCCCGCCTCGGCATCTAAAGCCGAGGCAATCCACGGGGGCGCCTGCTCGCCGGTGTAAGGCCTTATCCGGTCGGCGTGGACGATCCGAGGGAGGGCTCGTGGCCCCATTTTGATTTTTACTACCACGTCACAGACTTGCGACAGGACGACCCCCGGGCCTTGCCAGGGAGAGGTGAGTTTCGGGCACCTACCCTTCCTCCTCCGGGGATTGAAGAACCAAATCTTCATCCCCGGAGTGTACTGACTCCCCTGGCTCCGGTGGTCGTACCTGCGCTTCATCTTTTCCCCCGCCAGATGGAGTTGGCGGCGGGCGAAGGCATGGACTAGCTCCATGCCTTCCTCTAGGTGACGTGCGTACCCCTCCCTCGGCGGGTTAACTACTGTGTCTGGCACGGGACCGCATAGCAAGTCGGCGGGAGCCCGTAACTCCCGCCCATACATAAGCAACGCTGGACTGCATGCGGTGGCCCCGTGCTGGCTGGTTCGGTAGGCCATGAGCAAATAAGGGAGATGTTCGTCCCAGTCATCCTGACGGGTGGCGGTGAACAGTGCCAGTTGTTGGATTAGAGTTCGGTTGAATCTCTCCACCATCCCGTCAGATTGAGGTCTTAAAGGCGTCGTTCTTGTTTTCCGAATTGACAGGAGACTGCACACATCTTTTAGCAATTTGCTCTCAAAATTTCGTCCCTGGTCGGTGTGCAACTCCTGTGGAATCCCATGCCGGCACACAAATCCTTCCACGAAGGCCTGCGCTACCACCCCTGCTTCTTGGTTGGGGAGGGCGTAGGCCTCCGGCCACTTGGTGAAGTAGTCCATCACAACGAGGATGTACTTATTACCTAGGCGGGTGCGGGGTAGTGGGCATAGGATATCCATGGCCACCCGCTCTAGGGGGGCCCCCACCTGGTGTAATTGAAGGGGGGCCTTCATCCTCCGTGCTGGTCCCTTTTTGGCAGTACAGGCGTCGCATCTCCGACACCAGTCCTGTATGTCGCGCCCCATATTCAGCCAATAAAACCTCCGGCGTACCTGCGATGTCGTCTTTGTCCTGCCCAAATGGCCGCCGGGGCGGCTACCATGCACCTGTTGCAATATATCGGTCTTAAATTTATTTGGGACTACCACCAGCCAGGAAGTTTTATCAGAGGGAACCTCCACCCACTTGCGATACAAGATGTTATTCTTCAATTCCAGGGTTTTCCACTGAGCCCAATATGCCTTGGTCTGTGCCCCGAGGGGGGTGACCTCTTCCCCATTAGGTCTTTGCCCCAATCTCACCCATTCGTGCACCGGCCCAGTACGGGGTCCTCCCGCTGGGCCGCGCTCCAAGCCAAAGTTCCGAATTCCTCATCTGCGGTTAGTGGCAAAATTGGCCCTCTCACCCGGGTTGCCCGGACGACGAGAATCGGGGCGGAATCGCCCAATTGCTCCCTCTCCTCGTGTCTCGCACAAAATTTACAGTTTTCCCCCAGACAAGGACGCCGAGAGAGTGCGTCCGCATTACCATGGGCCTTCCCGGCCCTATGGGCCACATCAAAATCGTACTGCTGCAACTTTTCCAACCACCTTGCAATTTGGCCCTCCGGTTCCTTGAACCGAAGGAGCCATTGCAGGGAGGAATGGTCAGTTCTAACCAAAAATTTCCGCCCGTACAGGTACGGGTGGAAATGGTTCATGGCAGCCAGCATAGCCAATAACTCTTTGCGAGTGACACAATAATTTCGCTCGGGCCTACTTAAGGCCCGACTATAGTAACCAATCACTCTCTCCACGCCCTCCTGTGTCTGAGACAAAACTGCGCCAAATCCTTCCTGGCTCGCATCCGTGTCCAGGGTAAATGCCCCGTTGCTAGTGGGGTAAGCTAGAAGGGGTGCGGATGTTAGACACCCCTTCAATTTTTGGAAGGCCTCGTGGCACTCCCGTGTCCAATTAAATCGCGTCCCCTTCTCCGTAAGCCGGTGGAGGGGACGGGCCAACTCCGCAAATTTCACCACAAAGCGCCGGTAGTAGGAGCAGAGTCCCAAAAATCCCCGCACCTCTTTGATGGTACGTGGTGCGAACCACTCCTCTACCGCTTTAATTTTGTCTGGGTCCGTTTTTACCCCCTCGCAACCGATGACGTGGCCTAAATAGGCCACCTCCCTGGCAAACAAGGTGCACTTACTCGGGTTCAGCTTCAACCCTGCCTGTCTGAGTCACCCGAACACCTGGTCCAAATTAGCTACTGCCTGGGGGAACGTTTTGGCATGTACTGGGACGTCATCCAGGTACACCAGGCATGATTGCCATGGCATGCCGCCTAGTACATGTTCCATCAATCTTTCAAAGGTGGCGGGGGCGTTACACAAACCAAACGGCATCACAGTAAACTGATACAGTCCCTTACCTGTGGAAAATGCCGTTTTCTCCTTCCCTGCCCTATCCATCTCCACCTGCCAATACCCACTCTTGAGGTCCAAAGTTGAGAACCAATTTGAGCCCGCAACGGCATCGAGGGTGTCATCAATCCTTGGCAGGGGATATGAGTCCTTGAGTGTCACGTTGTTTAGCTGGCGATAGTCCACGCAGAACCGCGTGGTCCCATCCTTCTTTTTGACCAGCACAACAGGTGACATCCAAGGACTTCCCGAGGGCTCGATCACGCCTGCGTCGAGCATTTTTTCAACCTGCTCGTCAGCTTCCGCCCTCTTGCTCCAAGGGAGCCGTCGGGCGGCCTGACGAATAGGCCGGGCCTCACCGGTGTGGATCTGATGTTTCACCAGGCCCGTACGTCCAATATCCTCGGTGGACAGGGAGAAGAGGTCCAAATGGGACCCAACCAGTTTGTGTAAGGCCTCCCTCTGGGTACCTCTAAAAACTACCCCTGTTGGTGTCGATGCATGGGTCACACTTCCGCAACCCGCTACCCATTCCATACCACCACAACCTTGCTCACTCACACCTCGCACCTCTCCCATCACAGGACCCTCTCGCTCGCACCCTCGTTCCATACCCTCTGGACCAGCCATACACCTCACTCTTGGCCTCTCATGAACATCCGGGTCTATCTCGACCCCCAAGCTTATTAAATCACCTGGCGCATCGTACGCACGACCATATTGGTCACCACTTACACCGGGTCCTCTTTCTCTTCGCTTCTCCTCCATCACCTGCGAATTCCTCATCCGGTTAATGAGCACATCATCACGATCCGAACACAGACTTTGGACCAATTCTTTTACTTCCTCCTTTATCTCTTTCTTATCCTCTCTCCGTCGCTTCTTAATTTCGCTCACCCCTTATTCCACTTCTTCTAATTTCTGCTTCACCTCCTTCATCTCCTCGTGCGCCCCCTTAAGTTCTTCCTCTAACACCACCTTATTTTTTTCTATGTGCTCCCGCACCTCCCGCTCTTTAACCTCCATCACCTCTACCACCTTGTTCATTTACCTCGTCAGGTCCTCATGTACCGTCTGACACTCTTTTTTAATTACCCCTACGTCCTTTTTCATCTCCTTCTGTGTCGATTTTAAACCCTCTATTACCGCTGTGTTCTTCTTTACCTGGTCCCCCAACTCCTTTTGTCCCACTGTCAGTTGTTCTACTCCCAGCGTCAACTCCTCTATACCACCTTGCAATTTTACAGTCCCCTTTCTCACCTCCTTCTCCATGCGCTCCTTACAGTGCCTCACCTCCTCGCGCACTCCTCCGACCTCCTCACTCACACCTCTTCTGATCTCCTCTCCCATCACTTGCATCTCCTGCCCAGATGCCACCCTCATCTGCTCCATTTCCTCCCTGTGAGCATCCAATTTAGTTTCTACCCCCATTCTGACCCCCTCTATCTGCTGCCCCATTTGTTTAACTTCCCTTTCCGCTTGGTCCCTCATGTCCCTCAATTTGCCTTCCATACTGTTTTCTAACCCCTCTAACCCCTTTTTCATCCCTTCCATTTGATTCTCCTGAACGGCCATTCTGTTTTCTACCCCCATTAACCCCTCCTGTATTTCCCCTAATCTATTGTCTAATCCCTCTATTCTACTCCCTAACCCTCCGATCTGGGCCCCCATCCTTTGTTCTAACCGTTGGCTATTGGCCCCCATGTCCTCCCTCAATTTCTCGCTATTGGACCCCATTACCCCCATTTGCTCCTCCAATCGCTCACCCTGAGCATCCATCCGGTTCCCCATTCCTAAAATTTGGTTTCTCATCCCCCTGTTCTCTTCCCTCTCCTCATCCGCCTTGACCATGAAGGCCTGCATCTGCTGCATGAATAGGCCCCAGTTCATTGGTGCTGCGGCCGCTGCTACGGTCACGGGCGCGGCAAAATTTGGTGCCGCTACACCCACGTGCGCGAGGACGCCACTTTGCGCGCCTGAAGCCTCGTGCGCGAGGACGCCATTTTGCGAACCTGCCGCCCTCACTGCTTCGCTCTCCTCTTGTCCCTCAATTTGGTCCTGGATCGACCCTGCCTCACTCTCCTCTACCGGAACCCAGCCGTCTTGATCTGCCATAGCGCGACTTTCAAAATTCGGGTTTTTATTTTACAACAAAACAAATTTCGGTTACTTGTAATTTTGAGCGCGTTAAGCGCGCTTCGGGTCCGATCTCACTCCTCGACACCAATTGTTACGGACACGGCTTAAGATGTTATGATGGGCCGAGCGGAATGGCCGCCGTGTTCGCACAGTTTACCCGATTACCCCCAACTCACCCGATTCCACTCGAACGTTGGCCAAATCGCGCTACGCTAAATCAATGAAGGAAAGGACACAACGACTGGGATAAATGAAACGACGCAAGGGGTACAGTTCTCAAGACCTCCGGAGGAGGATATAATTAGTGGGGGAGAAAAGGGGTAGATTACAAGGCAATGAGGTAAAGACACAGAAGAGATAGGCACTTAGACACAATCTTATCTATCCCAGACAGACCACAGACAAACGGAACAAGACTGACTTACACAGGGATTGATGGCAGGGAAGGACAGGCAGTCGATAGCACAAGGTGCACCTTGGCTCAGGGGCAGGATAAAGCACGGTCCAAAAGATGCAGGGAGGTGTCACAGCGCTCGGTTGGTGGCGTCCTTCTCTCTCCAAGCTCAGCGCGCATCTGACGTCACCTCCCTCTTCCTGCGCATGCTCAGTGGGGAGTGACACGCCCTCGGCTCGTTGGCTCCGCCCCAGATGGGATCGGTCCGCCGCTTCTATTGGGTGCGGGGGTTACCGGGCTCCGCCCTTGACGAGGAGCTGACAGCGAGCCCCTACTTGGTAACCCCGTCGAGCACATGGTCGATGGCGGCTCGTTGGAAAGGCTTGGTGCCCTCCCAACACCCCCTACCAACCAAGCCGGAGTGAGGACGCACACTCCCCGCGCCGCCGCCGCTGTTGTTGTTGTTGTTGTTGTTGTTGTACCATGAGGAAGAGCTGCGGGGAGGTATTGGGAGGTCCTAAACTTCCTAACGGTGCCATACAATCACATTCTGGTGCAACGAAGAGTCAGAATTAATGGAAACGAGTCCTTAACTGACATAGACTAAAAATAACTAGCAAGATGTCCTATAGTTGTCTACGTGAGATGCGGTGGACCTGGATGCGACATTTAATGGGGGAAATAGGGGGAGGTCGGGTCTACAGAGTGTTGTTTACAGAAAATGGGACTAGGGAATGGGGGATTGGGGATAGTTGGGAAGTATGGAGGAAATAGGGGAATATTTACAAGCGGATATGGATGGAGGCCAATCTCATATCCGCAACAAGGTCAACTTTGTGATGTCGAAGAGTGTCATTCTAGTTATAGTAGGTATATTAATATAACTATACTAGAATGGTACCTGTGCCTTGCACAGGTGGGAAGCCAAAAGCAAACAAAAAATGCAGAAACGGTTAATGACAAACAATGAACCAATAAGTTCCACATTCTTGTGCCACCTTCAGTCGAACATCAGACATGGACAGCCGGTTTGTGAATGACGGGTAAAAAAAACAGTGAATGGTAAACGAACCAATAAAGTCCACATTCCTATGGCACCTTCAATCTGTCGAAGTGCGATGTCAGATGAGAAACGAAACACCGTACTAAAATATAAGCCGTTTAATAAGAGATTCACACAGATGCGGGACAAGGGTAGGCTCCAGATCAACGCCAAATCCCTTCTCCCCTCTGCATGGTTGAAATCTCATATGTAAGATGAAAAACGAGGAGATGACCAACAAAGGCGTACCCTGCACCCAAAGCGCTCCGCATACTCATTGAAAGTCAGTTTCCATGAAATGCAAATGGTACATATTTTCTCGGAAATTATAAGGAGTTTCCCTTGAAATTTATCATGCATGCAAAGATAAAGTCCTGCCGTGGCAGGTGGAAAAAGAAACGAAACCTACAGTGTTCTTGCAAATGTTTAGATAAAAAGAGCAAAACACAGCAGACATGAAAACACATGCCAGCTTGTGGACTCAAAGCGCAGCAAAGAAAGTTAATTAAAACAACTCCTGACTTCCCACACTCACTTTTCTTGTTTGAATATTAGTTTTCTAATATCACAGAACAACAATGTTTGGAACTTTATTAACTTTCCAATCCACAACGAAGACGGCTGGTTCGACGAAGTTGTGCTCAACTGAAGGGCCTGCCACCTCCGCAGGGCTGGCTCCCTCTGCCTCCCGCAGCTGCAATCCCTGCTGATCTTTGGGTTAATCGATGTTTATGTTCATGAGGGATTGAATGTCTCTTTCCTCAGGTGTATAGGAGGTCATTGATCTCTTGCAACATCCGTTCATGTTTTGCATAAAAGGAGTGATAGTTAAAAGCCACAAGAGAAGGTGAGCGACTGATGCCGCTGGTGGCGGGGTCATCCGTCTCCTTGGAACCCTGGGCGATGGATGAAGTAGACCGCTCCTCGTACTCGTTCATCTCCAGCTGAGCCATTTGTGTTGAGCTAGAAAATAATCTCTCCATACACATCCGAAGGAGATGTTTCATTATGAACACAACTAAAACTAATCCTATAATTATAGCAAGCCTCCACATAACCCAGGACAAGATGGTATATCCAAAACTACTCATCCATTCTGAAAACCAATTTGTTATGCCCAAATCTTATCGTGAGGTCCTTTCCACCTGCAGTTTCGTGCTCGTTTCTTTAAGTCGATTAATGGCTGCTTCCACCCCCTCTGTGGGGTCTGGTATCCAAGTGCAGCATCTCCCCTCGATTACCCTGCAAACTCCTCCTCTTTCAGCCAACAAGATGTCAAGTGCCACTCGATTTTGCATCACCATAGTCCTTATTTCTGCCATAGTATTTAACAATTCCCTATGGGCCTGTAGAGTATCATTAGCAACTTTTTCTAGGGCTATGGTGACTTTGTCTATCCTATAACTATTCAATACGGTGCCTGCTCCCGGGAGGAAGAATCCCATTGCTTTTTCCCATCGATGTCCAAAAAGGGAAGTCTGACCATTCTCATCCCACAATGCTCTACGAACCCTTCTCAGTGAGGTTTCGAAGCTGTCTAACAGAATGACTTCAGGTATCACTGACCCCAAGTAGCATGTTCCCTTTCAATTATCGTGCAGGTATGGGTAAGCTTTATCCCCACAAAGAAACATTGTCCCATGTGGGGAAACCATATGGTCTGACAGACATTCCATGTCCTCCGAATCTACTCCCTTTGGGACGGTGGAAAAGGTAATAGCCATCAGGGTGGTGGCATATCCTGCAGACCCACCCAAACTGTCATCACCCCCTTCAATGGTTTCGGTTTTTTCCCAGGTATAACAAAATCGCATTCTGATATGCCCATTTCTGTTTTTCCTATCCCCTGCATGCAGGCAATGCCCCTTTGTTTTTCCACCCAAACCGGTCATGGCTTGCCGCCCGGTCCTGGATCGTGGGAACATACCCAAATTTACGGGCACATTTGTCATCATTGTCTACCCCTGTTCTTTCCTGCATGGTTCGGATACAGGTGTTCCCCAAAGGATTTGAGCACAAATCATTAAGTGACAATGGGATTACTTTCATCTTAATACCTGTTGAGGTGCTTTCCGGCATGGGCATACAAGACCAACACCTTGTGCGATTTTGGGCTGCAGCCATCTCTCTAGCAACTCCCCACTAGGTGTTTGATTCCCCAGTTTTTCCCTTCATCACTTCCTTTTGGTCTTATAGTGAGGGTGGTCGATATCCCTTAATGTTAACCATCATGGGGTAATTTGTCCCTATGCAAGCACCTGTGCAGGCCCAGCCTTTAATGAAACATCAGAATTCTTGAGGTCTTTTTCCCAGGTCGCTTACTGACGTTATCATCTGATAGTCCCCTTCTCCCCATTCGTAGCCGGCTTGCTGTTGAGGGGGTGTCCTTCTCCACGAAACCATTGTCCTTCTTTGGCTTTGGTCAAAACGTTAACCCATCTTCCTGCTATTTTCCGGGACCATCGTACCATTGCAATGGGGAACGGTGAGGTGTGATCTCTCATCTTGGAACTTAAACAGGGTATCTTTATTTTTTTTGTCCGTTGGCAATAGTGACAGATGCAGGTACCATTGGGATGAAATCTCCCCCTTTCCTAAAATTGGAATCAGCTCCGTTTCTAAAATATTTGGGGTCATCTAACCCTCTTCTCTTTCTTATTTCTAGGTGCGGTGCCTGGGGTTCTCGACTCCTTTGTCCGCTTATCCTTCCTAAGAAACAAGTCCCATACCAAAGAGAAGGTAGTTGGGGATATTCCCATTGGCCACAAATGTAATAATATCCCAATGGGGCTGTTTGAGCCTCGAACAGAAAGAAGTTGGTGAGGTGCGTTTTTGCCTTGGTGTTCATTCCTTGTGGTCCTAAATGATGTTCTGCTTTAGTACCTATTTGATCTTTTGAGGGGACCTCTATGGCATTGTGGGCACACAGATTTTCCTAAAAAAAATTCCCTTTCGCTTCTTACTGATAAAACAGAGAAACCCTTTTTCTCGTCTCACCCAAATGTGTTCCTGATTTCCCCAGCCTAAGGGTGGATATGTAAAGTGTGTTTGTGGTCCACAGACATATCCCAAATCTTGCCAAATTGATTTCAATTCCTCTATTTCTTTATTCATTTATTGGGGCCAATACTCGCCTCAGGCCATCATTAATCGATCCCTATTTGTTATCATGGTACAAGTTTCGTTCCCCATGGCTGGCCATACATCTTGTTTCAGTGGAGTTTCACTATGTACTAGCGGTGTCTCCATCATGACAAGCAGCAATATCTGCATCACTCACGGTCCCATTGTGCTGTGGTTGTTTGGCGCCCTGTGTGAGTGCTGGTGTTCCTTGAGGGGCATCCGGGGATACCCACCTTCGACAGTGAGATGCCTGTATCCGGGAGGTTTTATATTCACACCTTACGGCAGTGTGTGTGACCAACAGCACGCGGTGTGGTCCGGTCCACCTTGGTTGGAGGCTGTGTTTTCTCTTGAAGTTCTTGATTAGCACTAGATCACCTGGCTCGAAAGGGTGGCACGGTCGTGATGCTGGTTCTGGCAGAGCTTCTTTCACCTGTGAATGGAAACTTTTGACAGTTCTCAATAGTTCTGCACAAAAAGTCAACACGTTATCATCTAAGTGGTGAACATTTTGTAAATTCGTCATAGCTGGTGCCGTTACTGGCAGTCTCATGGGGCGTCCCATGACGATCTCATGTGGGGATAGGCCTGTGGGTCTATTTGTTGTCGACTGCATTGACATCAGAGCAAGAGGGAATGCTTCTGGTAATTTTAGTCCTGTGTCATCACATATTTTTGTCAGCCTAGACTTCAAGATATCGTTCTGCCGTTCAACTGCTCCCGCCGACTCGGGGTGGTAAGCGCAGTGGAATTCCTGGCATACCTGTAGCGTTTTGCAAAGTTCCTGAACTATCTCGGCCATGGAATGTGTCCCCTATTCACTTGATATTTTGCGCGGGATACAAAATCGGCAAATGAAATCCCGCATAAGATGTTTAACTACTGCTGTCGCATCATTGCAGTGGGTCGCATAAGCCTCATAATCCTTGTAGTGAAATTATACCAAGGTGAACCCAGGGGTGCTCGTTACGGAAGGGGCGTCTATAAGACCCGGGACAACCGGGGCGCGCGGACACTCCAGCGGCACTCACTGTGACATAGTCCAGTAGTTTGAATGGTATGTACGCCCCAAATGCTGCGCTGACAATGCGCTGCGCTAACCATTGTTATATTGAATCAACCATCGCTGCTCATGAAATGCTCTGATTTAATGCCTGTTGCATGCATGTATTCTTACAGGATGTACTGCAGATCTAAATGATATTAAACCTACCCAGAGGTCAAGTCGTGTCTGAGCTTGATTTTCACGACATTTAATATCATTTAGATCGCCGGAATGGCTGACCACAAGATGATCGTGGTACCGATCCTCGGAGCCGACCCTCAAGCTGAGGGATCTGCATCGGAGTTTGCTCATTGGCTCAACATGCTGGAGAATTACTTTGCGGCTCACGAGACAGAGCCCACCGCTGCGATAAAGCTGTCCGTGTTACAGTCCAAGGTCCATCACACTGTTTTCAAGAACATTTCTCGATTTGGGACGTACGCTACGGCCCTAGCCGAGCTGAAGCGCCTCTACGTAAAGACACGGAGCGCTGTGCACGGCCGGCATCAACTCTCTCAGCGGCGACAGCAACCGTCTGAATCGATCGATCGCTTCGCGCAGGAGTTGCGCTACCTATTGGCAGACTGCGTGTAGGACGTCCGGACCCACGAGCAAGTGCAGGACGATTTGCTCCGAGATTCATTCATCTCCGGAATTAGTTCTGGAGTCTTGCGGCTCCGTCTCTTGGAGGTCGCAGAGCTGACATTTACAGAAGCACTACGGCTGGCACGCGTATACACAGATGCCCGAGAACAATTGACCGCATATGATCACCCACGAGTCGTGGCGGGGACCTCGCAACTCGCGCGACCTGAGAGGGCTACCGCCGAGGATACGGAGGAGGACCTGACCACCACTACGGCCGAGTCTCTGGGAGCTCCTGAAGCGGACTCTGCTTCTGGCCTCACTGCTGCCGCCGCTGCCCGGCCACGGCCTGCCCGGTATGCAAAATGTTATTTTTGTGGAAATCGGCAGCATCCTCGCTCTGAATGCCCGGCCCGAGAGGCGACATGTCACCTGTGCTCCACCAAGGGCCATTTTGCAAAGGTCTGCAGAAAGGCCGCACGGGGCACGCATTCCCGAGCGACCTTGAATGGGCTCATCGCGGAGCCAACGGATCGAGCGCCGGACGGGGCGCCTCGCTCGGCTTTGAAGAGCCGCTCTCCTCCTCGCGGGCCTCTGGCTACCCGCCCGACCTTGGTGAGATACATCGGGCCACCGAAACAAATGGCGCGAACACGACCGGTCACAGCGCGTCCGACCTTGACTGGCGTTCGAACGCCTACTTCAAACAAGCGACATGCTCCTGCTTTGGAAACTCCTCTTGAAGTGCGGCAAACGCAGCACGTGACACGAGCCCCATCTGACGGCAGCTTTTGCGAATTACATGCACCCGCTTTGGCATGTGAATCTGCAGACGGCAGAAATCTTTCTCACGTGACTCGAGCCCCATCTGACGGCAGCTTTTATGAATTACATGCACCCGCTTTGGCATATGAATCTGCGGATGGCAGAAATCTTTCTCACGTGACTCGAGCCCCATCTGACGGCAGCTTTTACGAATTACATGCACCCGCTTTGGCATATGAATCTGCAGACGGCAGAAATCTTTCTCACGTGACGCGAGCGCCATCTGGCGGCTGCTCTTACGACCAACCCACACCCACTCTGGCAAATGAAACTGCTGATGAGCCAACTGACTTCAATGCTCCTGCTGAGGCCCAACCTGCCGACGCTGCCCGAAGGATTGCAGCCGGCGTGGGATCCACCCGCGAGGCGCGATCTTCTCGCCCGGCCGGAACTATACCTGCCGGGTCTGCCGGCCTAGCGCAGGCCTTCGTTCCGCTCACGGTCGCGGGCGTTTTTGCGCAAGCTTTGATTGACACGGGGTCCACGAATAGTTTTATCGATCAGCGACTCGTGCATCAACATGGGTGGCCGGTTCTCGGGACAACCCGCCGGATCTTCATGGCCTCTCAGGGACTTCGGTTGAGCACAAAAGGGGCGTGTCGATTGAAACTTGTGATAAAGGGACGCACGTTCCCGGACGTGTATCTCATGGTATTACCGGCCTTATGCGCTGACGTTCTGTTAGGACTTGATTTCCTTAAGCGGCATGGACGTTTGGAAATAGACTTCGGAGGGCCGGACACGCTCGCTGTGTGCGCCCTCGCTCAAATGGACATGGAGCCACTCTCACTGTTCCCCAACCTGACCACTGATTGTACCCCTGTAGCCGTCAAATCGCGGCGTTACTCTCGCGCGGACGCGCAATTCATTTTTTTTTTTTTTTTTTTTTTTTTTTTGTATACAAGATCGAGGCTCGTGAAAGAGCGAACATTTATCACACAGAAAGACAAACCGAAGATTCATTCATTGTGGAAGAAACGGCCCTGCTCTTAAAGGACGGTATCATAGAACACAGTAGGTCACCGTGGCGGGCCCAAGTCTTAGTGGTGCGGAGTGAGGCCCACCGCCGGCGTATGGTAATCGACTATTCGCAGACGATTAATCGTTTTACACAGCTGGATGCCTACCCCTTACCGGGGATGGACGCCCTGGTACGCCAGGTGGCCCTGTATTCCGTTTATAGCACTCTCGATCTGCGTAGTGCGTATCATCAAGTCCCCATCTCTAGGGCTGATCGCGTCTTTACAGCCTTTGAATCGGGTCAGCGGTTGTACCAGTTCACGAGACTTCCCTTTGGGGTAACGAACGGCGTCGCTTGTTTTCAGAGAGCTATGGATGACCTCGTTGCGAAGGAGAATTTGACCGATGTCTTTGTCTATCTGGACAATCTTACGGTTTGTGGGTATGACCAGGAGCATCACGACGCTAATCTGAAACGCTTCCTCGAGGTCACGCGGAAATATCGCTTAACCATGAATGCGGCGAAGTGTCAATATTCTCTACGCACGGTAGACCTTTTGGGGTACACCGTGACCCATGGCTCCGTCTCTCCGGATAAGGAGCGTCTGCGCCCTTTGCTCGATATGGCTCCGCCTAGCGATCGGGCTTCGCTGAAACGCGCTCTAGGGCTGTTCGCCCACTACTCAAAGTGGGTGCAAAATTTCTCCGCGAAGCTCCGCCCCCTCGTGGCCTGCGACACTTTCCCCATGGGCCCGGCCGCCCTGGCGGCCTTCGAGGGCCTTAAAATCGACATTGCTGGCGCCGCTGTCGCGACGATTGACGAGAGTGCCTCTTTCGTTTTGGAGAGTGATGCCTCGGATCATGCGATAGCGGCGACTCTCTCCCAAGGAGGCCGCCCTGTGGCTTTCTTCTCGCGGACTCTCACCTCCGCCGAGCGGAGGCATTCGTCTGTCGAAAAGGAAGCGTACGCGATCGTCGAATCAATTCGGCGATGGCGGCCGTATCTGCTTGGGCGGAGTTTCCAAATCATCACGGACCAACAGAGTGTTGCGTTTATGTACGACACCTTACATGCTCAGCGCATTAAGAATGAGAAAATCACCCGTTGGCGTATCGAACTCGCCGACTTCTGCTACACCATCAAATACCGCCCGGGGAAGGATAACCTGGTCGCTGACGCCTTATCGAGGCCAGCCACTTGCGCGGGGGTTGTAACTTTGGAGGGGCTGCGCACTTTGCACAGCACTATGTGTCATCCCGGGGTAACGCGCTTCGCGCATTTTGTGCGCGCGGGCAATCTGCCGTACTCGATGGAGGACATCCGCCGCATCTGCCGTGATTGCGCGATCTGTGCGGAACTCAAACCGCGTTTTTATAACCCCCCTCTGGGGACACTCATTAGGGCTACTAGACCGTGGGAGTGCTTGGCGATGGACTTCAAAGGGCCGCTGCCAATGTCGAGCAACTCTCGCTATCTGCTCACTATCGTCGATGAGTATTCCCAATTCCCCTTTGCTTACACGTGCGGGGATATGTCGGCTGCCACGGTTATTCGGTGCCTGCAGAATTTGTTTTCTATGTTCGGGTATCCAGCCTACGTGCATACCGATCGGGGTGCGGTGTTCCTGTCCCAGGAGGTGAGGGGCTACTTACTCCAGCATAATGTCGCTTCGAGCTACACCACCCCGTACCGGCCCCAAGCGAATGGACAGATCGAACGCTTTAATGGGATTATATGGCGGGCCGTCATGCTAAGCCTTCGGACCCTCGGCCGAGGCCTCGATAAATGGGCGTGGTCACTACCTGCCGCTCTAAACTCGATCCGGGCTCTCCTATGTACTGCCACCAACCAGACTCCTCACGAACGACTGTTCCACCAGCCTAGAAGCTCCGGCAGTATCCAATCTTTACCCAGCTGGCTCGCTGAACCGGGGCCCGCCTATCTCAAACGAGCGGTTCGTGCTAGTAAGTACGACCCCCTTGTTGACAAGGTGCAGGTCCTCCAGGCTAATCCCGAGCATGCTCGCGTGTTAACGGCGGATGGCCGCGAGTCTACGGTCTCCGTACGCCAGCTCGCCCCATGTGGGGACGACGACAGGGATATCGACGAACCCGTCTACGAGTCTATGGACTCTATCGAAGCTTCCCCTATGGAACTACCACTGTTACTCCCGTCGTCCCCCGCTCCCGTGCCCGAAGGCGCAGGGGCGCCCCCTCTGACTCCAACCTCCGGCGGCTATTCCGACGCGGGGGACTCCGGGCTAGGGGACGCCGTGCCCGGTAGATTCTGAACACGAACTGGCAGGGAGGTTCGCCGCCCCGACCGCTACGGGTGGACCGACTGACGTGGATTGACGTGGCCCATTCGTTGCAACCTGCCGAGCGGCAGTATAGTTCTAACGGCGGGGAGAATGTAGTGAAATTATACCAAGGTGAACCCAGGGGTGCTCGTTACGGAAGGGGCGTCTATAAGACCCGGGACAACCGGGGCGCGCGGACACTCCAGCGGCACTCACTGTGACATAGTCCAGTAGTTTGAATGGTATGTACGCCCCAAATGCTGCGCTGACAATGCGCTGCGCTAACCATTGTTATATTGAATCAACCATCGCTGCTCATGAAATGCTCTGATTTAATGCCTGTTGCATGCATGTATTCTTACAGGATGTACTGCAGATCTAAATGATATTAAACCTACCCAGAGGTCAAGTCGTGTCTGAGCTTGATTTTCACGACAATCCTCGCAACATGTCCACCATTACAAGTATGTATTTGAACTTCATTGATGGTTGCATCTGGACTTAATCGATTTGTAGGTGGATGAACGGAGCCCATGGCAAAGGATGCGCGGCATTCTGAAAACTTTTCAGTGAGGGTCCCACGTTGTGGTGTAGGCAAACCATACACTTCCGACATACTTCCGTGGCTACGGCTGTAATACCTGGGGCATTCCATGAGTGTAGTATCTCCCTTACTACTCCTTCTCTGCACACGTGACCATTACTATGTGCCACGCATGCAAGCCAATGGAGCAGTGCTTTTGGTGCCACCATCCAGCCCTGTCGATCAATCCACTCGTCGTTGTCCTGTTGACTGCACCCCTGTTTTATCCATCCCATCATTTCACTGTTTTCAACTGCCGCCTGTGGATTGATGACGTCCTCTTCTGACGGAGGTCACAACTTTGTCATCTTCAATGGGCAATGTGCAGGGGACAGGTGCGAACGACTTGCTCCTTGGTGGCCGCCTTGTTACCTTGGGAGACTAGTGACCCCTGCTGGCGAGAGTGTGCCTTACACTTTACAATCGCAAGCGCACTGGGTTTTTGTATCGCCTGGAGTAATGCCGCGATTAAGTTCCCATGCTTTGCAGGTGAGCCCGTGGAAGTGAGAAACCCTCTCATCTTCCATATTTTGCTCGAGTTATGTGCGACTTCCCATGCATAAGCGGCTTCAGTGTGAATTGTCGCTGATTGTCCCTTCGCTAATATGCAAGCTCTTGTGAGGGCTATCAATTCCGCTTGTTGGGCCGAATGTCGTGGGGGCAAGGTGTGAGCCTCAACGGTTCCCCAATCATCACATATCGCATTTCCTGAGAGCAGACAGTCGTCCTGGGGCGGCTTGAAGAGCCGTCGACATAATATGTCAATTCTGCATTCGGTAGTGCTTCATCTTTTAAATCTGGTCTTGATGCGGAGACTGAATCAACAAATTTCCAGCAATCATGTGGAACGCCCTCCCCTGGTGGAGGAAGGAGAGACGCAGGGTTCAGCGCATTACATCTTTCAACAGTTAAGTTGGTGGCTGACAATAGCGTCAGTTTGCTTATGACGGACCTCGCGGCGGTGATATGTTGTGTTTTTGCCTGCAAAATGAGAGTGCTGACATTGTGGGGCAGCCTGACCACCAGGGGGCTCCTCAAGACTAGGTTGGAGGAATGACTAACTGCCTACACTGCTGCGGGCACGGAGGCACGACGGCTGTCCTCGACTTACAGGTTCGAGTTGACTACTATAGTAGGCAATGGGACGCATCTTTTCACCGTGTTTTTGTGCCAGTACTGCTTGGGCAAAACCTTCTCATTCGTGCACATACAGATAGAAAGTTTTGTCATAGTTTGGCAAGCCCAGAGCTTTCAGTCCAGTAAATGCAGTTTCCATGGCCGCTGACCATGTGATCTGTGGCGGTGCCCGTCATACAACGGGCGGGCCTGCACAGCATAATTTGGGATCCAAGTACGGCAATACCCGGTAATTCCGAAGAATCAGCGTGGGGCACTTTTTGTCGTTGGTCTTGGGATCTCGGAGTTGGTGTTCACCCATTTTGTTGTCAGCGTCTGTTTACCTTTTTCAATATAATGTCCAAGGTAATCTACTCTGGTTTTACACAGCTGTAGTTTGTCGCGATTTAATTTGTGACCCCTGTCGGCCAATGCACAGAGGAGGGTTACCGAGTCAGTCAAACACTGTTGTTCTCATTTATTGCAAAGTAACAGGTCGTCTACATACTGTACCAGCATCGACCCTTCTGTGAGGACCACTCCCATCAAGGCTTTGTGTAGCGCTCATGAAAATAACATAGGGCTGTCTGCATACCCCTGAGGTAACCGGGTCCAGGTGTACTGTTGTGCTTCGTAGTTAAAGGCAAACAGGTGTTGTGATTCCTGGCTCAGGGATATAGAGAAAAAGGCAGAACACAAATCAATCACCGTGAAGAATTCTGCTTCTGGGGGGATGGAGGCCATGATTGGAGCTGGGTTGGGTACGACAGGGGCAATGCTGATGATACACCTGCTCAACGCCCTCAGGTCCTGAAAAAAACGCCAAGTACCTTTCCCAGGTTTCAGGCCCGGCAGCATGGGAGTGTTACATGCGTTGGAGGTTGGAATTAGAATTCCCTGCTGGAGCAGATAATTTAACACAGGTAGAATGCCTTTCCGAGCCTCCGGCGAATCCGGCATTGGGCCACACATGGGGGGCTTGCTCCTGGCTGCATTGTGATTGTCACTGGATCTGCACTTATCATCTTCCCTATGCCATTTAGATGTCTAGTCCATAGTTTAGCCGGTACCTGGTGTAATACGTCATCATGGGTCGACCTCCCTCTCTCCCCCACGAGTTTTTGCACTCAATCGCCACTCTCTCAAATTATGCTGCTGTGTCTATGCATGGTTGTTCCCACATAAAACCCTGTTGGTTGTGTATGTGATACCAATTACACCCTAACATGGCTCCCTGGTAGTCTCTCGGGGTGTTTTTCAGTTGGGTTATAATGGGGCTGATATATTTTGCCTCGTACCCCTGGCTTACTCGGCTCGTTACATGAGGTGTTGTTCTTTTTGGCAATTTCATGATATCTCGCTGTTTTTGCATGGTCCAAACCTCTAACCCAACTCCTTCATTACCTATCCAGAGATTCGCCACTTCTATGTGGGTCAAATCTCCGAGGTGAGAGTAAACTTGATTTTCATACTCCCGAGTCGGTCCCTTTTTCATCATAACAGCACGAACAATGGAGGGACCCTTTCCATCCATAGATGTCTAATCCATGGGTCCTCACCCAGGTTTTCAATTCTGCCAGAATTTCAAGGGTAGACAAATGTTCCTGGGTGGTGGTCAAAACTTGACACTCAATATATCTCCACCAATATATTATTGGATCCTCAGACAGCAGCACAGGTCAAAACCATTTCCCGCTGGGTGTGAGGGATGTCGAGGAATACCCCCTCAGTGGTGCATCGCATGGTACAGCCCATCTGACACAAGAGATCTCTTCCCAAGAGATTACACGGAGAATTCTCAGCTAACAGGAAAGCATGTTTTGTGGACAAAGGTCCGCACTGTACGGCTAGTTCTTCACTGAATGGTACCCTTTCTACCCTTCCCTACACTCCCACCACAGCTACATTTTCTTTGGAAATTTGAATCCCTGCTGAATCTGATTCCTTCAAAGTCGAGCGAGTCGCCCCGGTGTCTACTATAAATTTACAGCTTTTCCCGTCTATTATTAGTGAAGTGGTAGGGTCAGTGGTGGGGTTATCAGTGAGGGTGGGAAAAAGGTGGGGTGTCTCACTCACCCCGTGTCAATACTGGTTGCTAAACCCTCCCCTTTGGTTCAGACAGCCTTGGTTCTCAAACAGGGGTCGTGGGCCTGGTCTATCATTTTGTGGATTCTTTCGTCCTTAAGTATGGGCACTCTCTATTCCAATGGCCCTCTTCTCCACAATTAAAACATCCGCTTGGGTTGATACCTCATCAGGCATTATCCTCTCTTTCTCCTCTCCAATCTTCTGGGTGTCATTGGGCTTCGACATAGGGTGGGGGGTTAGCCCATCCATCATTATGTTCCACATCTCTGGGTGGAGCACTGACTTCTTCCCAATGTTCGGCGGGTTCATTATTTCATTGCCTATGGACGGCTCGCTGTACCAACATTTGGTACACCTCGTTTTTAAGCTCTTTAGCGGCCTCCGCATCTGCCATTCAGGATTGGTGGCATTGCATGGCCGAAGCCAAGTTATTCGCTGATGTTTGCCCTGCCCATCCTAGTACAGCAGCTTTTCGTCGTTTCTTAATCCCTGGGCGAAGTCCTTCTACAAATACAATCACGTGAAAAAGTAAGTACACCCCATGTAAAGTTTTGACTTTTTCAACATATTTCAACATACAGCTATTTGATCTTCATTTCAACAATATTGATAGATAAAGGTGATATAATATAACAAATATCATGAAACATTTACATTTTGTAGTCCATTGTATAATTTAAATAAACATAAATGCAAATTTCGCATGTGGAAAAAGTAAGTACACCCCCACATTTACCACTACTTCAAATACCTAAAATTAGAATCAGGTGCACCAGCTCAGGTGCAAATGATTAGAACATCGTTAGACAGGATCTTGGAGGAACCTGGCTTATTTAAACCTCAGACATATAGTTTGGCTTGCTCTTTGTTGTTGAAGTGTGCGGCGTCACCATGCCTAGATCAAAAGAGCTCTCTGAGGCCTTCAGAAAGAAGTTTATAGATGCCGACGAGTCTGGGAAGGGATTTAAAAAGATCTCCAAACAATTTGAAATCAATCATTCGACTGTCCAGAAGATCATCTACAAGTGGAGAAGATTCCAAACAACTGCCAACTTGTTCAGGCCAGGCCGCCCCAGCAAGTTCAGCCCGAGAGCAGACCGCAAGATGCTGAAAGAAGTCTTAAAGAAACCCAGAATGTCATCACGGGACCTACAGGTAGCTCTTGCCACTGTTGATGTCAAAGTGCACGAGTCTACCATTAGAAAGAGGCTGCACAAATTTGATCGACATGGGAGGTGTGCCAGGAGGAAACCTTTGCTGTCCAGAAAGAACACAAGGGCAAGACTAAAGTTTGCCATTGATCACCTTAGGCAAAGACCAGCACTTCTGGAACAATGTGCTCTGGACAGATGAGTCAAAGATAGAGTTATTTGGTCACAGTACCAGAAGACATGTTTGGCGAAAACCAAAGACAGCATTTGACCACAAGAACCTGATACCAACTGTAAAGCATGGTGGTGGAAATATTACGGTTTGGGGCAGCTTTGCTGCATCAGGGCCTGGGCAGCTCACCATCATAGAATCCACTATGAATTCTTCATTGTACCCGAGGGTGCTCGAGGATAATGTGAGGCCATCTGTCGGAAAGTTGAAGCTCAACCGAAGGTGGACCTTGCAACATGACAACGACCCTAAAAATGCCAGTAAATCCACCAAGGAATGGCTGAAAAGAAAGAAATGGAGGGTTCTGGAATGGCCAAGTCAAACCCCGGATCTAAATCCCATTGAGATGTTGTGGGGGGATTTGAAACGAGCTGTGCCTGCAAGAAACCCCTCAAACATTGCACAGCTGAAAGAATTCTGCATGGAGGAGTGGGCAAAAATTTCTCCCAGTCGATGTCAGAGACTCGTAGACAGTTATAAGAAACGCCTACTCGAGGTTGTTTCTGCCCAAGGGGGCAATACCACCTATTAGAGCCAAGAGTGTACTTACTTTTTCCACATGCGAAATTTGCATTTATGATTATTTAAATTATACAATGGACTACAAAATGTAAATGTTTCATGATATTTGTTATATTATATTGTGGCGGACACAAAAGCCCACTGGCGTGGTGACATCATTCCGCGCACCAATTGGGCGGTGGCCACGCCCGAGGGGTAGGCGTGGCCTCATGATATACACCGGGCGCGCAGCCCGGAGCGCGCCAGTGTTACAGTGAGCTCCTGAAATAAAGACGCTTATAAGTTACCGCTTGTCCGCTTCCTCCTTGCTCGCAAGCAGCGCGCGTAACGCCGCACTTTACTGGTGACCCCCTTGACGTTGGATCTGCCGGAGCGATCCTTCCACACGCGACGCCATTGCCATGGCCAACTTCATCAAACTTCCCGAATTTTGGGAGGCTCAGGCCGAAGTCTGGTTCGTCCAGGCCGAAGCCCAATTTCAGCTACGGCGCCTCACCGGCGATGACACGCGCTATTGCCACGTCGTCGCCTCCCTCGGGCCCGGCACGGCCGCTCGAGTTGTGTCCGTCCTTCGCCACCCACCGGATGGCCACAAGTACGAGGCACTCAAGCGGCTACTCCGAGGCACGTTCGGCCTCACGGACGACGCACGGGCCGACCGCCTCCTGGATCTCCCCGAGCTCGGTGACACGCGCCCGTCGTTCCGAATGGACCATATGCTGTCACTGTTGGGCGACGAAGCCCCCGGTTCTCTATTCCGTGCACTTTTCCGTCGCCAACTTCCAGCGCAGGTTCGCCTCGCGTTGGCCGGGACCGGGCTAACGGAACCCCGAGCATTGGCAGCCGAGGCGGACAAGTACTTCGCCGCTTCGGACACGCGGGCGAGAGTCAGCGTGGCCGTCACGGCCCTCGTGGCTGATGCTGCTGATGCTGCTGCTGATGCTGCTGATCCACAGCATCAGCTTATACAGCATACGCAGCATGCTGATACGCACCTCGTGACCGCCGCCACGCCCCGCCCACCGCCGCGGCGAAAACCGCCACCGCGGGGAAACCCGCCAACTCCACCGGCCGGGCGGAGCCAGCCGCGCTCCTCCAGCTCCACCACCTGGTGCTGGCTCCACGCCAAGTTCGGCCACGAAGCTCGGCAGTGTCATCCGCCATGCTCCTTCAACAGGTCGGGAAACGCCTGGGCCGGCGCTCAATAGTGGCGATGAGGGCCGGCCGTTCGAGCAGCCTGCTGTTCATAACGGACACCTTCTCCGGGCGCCGTTACCTGTGCGACACGGGAGCGCAGGTGAGTGTCGTTCCCGCCGGCACGTCAGACAAGCACGCCGCGGGTGGGGGCCCCGCGCTGCTTGCCGCGAACGGGACGCCCATCCGTACGTACGGAAAACGCTGCCTCTCTCTGCGGTTCGGAGGGCAGGTTTTCCGATGGACGTTCGTCACCGCCAACATGCCCATGGCACTGCTTGGTGCGGACTTCCTGTGCGCTAATGGGCTCCTGGTCGACGTCAAGCGCAGACGTCTTGTCCAGGCCGAGACGTTCAGCTCGCCCGCTTGTGCGTTGCCCAGCTCAACGAGCGGCTTGCCAAGCGGCTTGCCGAACGGTTCGGTTCCGGCCACGTTGGTCTGTACGCTTCCGGCAGCGGACGCATTCACCCGCCTCCTCGCCGGCTTCCCGGCCCTCACACGGCCCACCTTCTCGGCAGGGGCCGTCAAGCACGGGGTGGCCCATCACATCCCCACCGTCGGGCCACCGGTCTACGCCTGGGCACGCCGCCTCGAGCCGACGAAGCTGGCGGTGGCAAAAGCGGCGTTCGCTACCCTGGAGCGACTCGGCATCGTTCGGCGCTCAGAGAGCGCTTGGGCATCGCCGCTGCACATCGTGCCGAAGCCCGGCGGGGGATGGCGACCGTGCGGGGACTATCGCCATCTCAATGACGCCACGACTCCCGACCGCTACCCCGTCCCCCACATTCAGGACTTTTCCGCCCGTTTGGCGGGCATGTCCTTCTTCTCGAAGGTGGACCTCATACGCGGCTACCATCAGGTCCCCGTCAGGCCGGAGGACGTCCCGAAGACGGCGGTCATCACGCCATTCGGACTCTTCGAGTTCCTGCGCATGCCCTTCGGTCTGAAGAATGCGGCTCAGGCGTTCCAGCGACTGATGGACAGTGTCCTGCGTGACTTGGATTTTGTCTACGTCTACCTGGACGATATCCTCGTCGCCAGCGCGTCCCGCGAAGAGCACCTACACCACCTCCGCACGCTCTTCGAACGCCTGGGCCAGCATGGCCTGATTGTGAACCCCGCAAAGTGCCGGTTCGGCACCACCATAATCGATTTTATGGGGCACCGTGTCACCAGGCACGGAGCCGTCCCCCTGCCGGCCAAGGTGGAGGTGGTGAAGGGGTTTCCGCGCCCCCGCACGATCAGAGGGCTGCAGGAGTTCCTGGGCATGGTGAACTTTTACCATCGGTTCCTGCCCCCTATCGCCCAGCTCCTGCGCCCCCTGCACGAAGCTCTCCGAGGTAAGCCGGGCAAAGGCGACGTTACCTGGACCGAGCAGATGGACACGGCGTTCACGGGCGCGAAGCTCGCCTTGGCTAACGCCACCATGCTCGCGCACCCGGCGCCCGATGCACCGATCGCCCTCACCACCGATGCCTCGGACTACGCGGTGGGCGCGGTGCACGAGCAATGGGTGCGTGGAGCTTGGCAACCGCTGGCGTTCTTTAGCCGGCAGCTTCGCCCGCCCGAACGCCGTTACAGTACCTTCGACCGCGAGTTGCTCGGGCTTCACTTGGCGGTCAGGCACTTCCGCCATCTGCTCGAGGGCCGTGCGTTCACTGCCTTCGTCGACCACAAGCCGCTGATCTTCGCGATGGGCAAGGTCACCGAGCCGTGGTCGGCCCGGCAGCAGCGTCACCTCTTGGCCGTGTCCGAGTACACGACGGACATCCAGCACGTCACGGGGAAGGACAACCCGGTGGCGGATTGCCTTTCCCGGGCCGTCGCCCACGCAGTCCACCTCGGCATCGACTATGCCCGGATGGCAGCGGACCAGGCCGCTGACCCCGACGTCCAGGCCTTGCGGACCGCCGTCACGGGCCTCCGCATCACCGAGGTGGCGTTCGACGGCGCGGGCGCGGCCCTCTTGTGCGACGTCTCCCTCGGGCGTCCTCGCCCCATCGTGCCCGCGGGCTGGCAGCACCAGGTGTTTGACGCCATCCACGGCCTGTCCCACCCGGGCGCGAGGGCCTCCCAAAGGCTGATCGCCGACAAGTTCGTCTGGCATGGCCTCTGGAAGGCCGTCCGCGGCTGGGCCAGGACGTGCCTCGCGTGCCAGCGCGCCAAGGTGCACCGGCACACCCAGGCCCCGTTGGCCCCGTGCACGGTGCCGGAACGCCAGTTTGACCACGTCCACGTGGACCTGGTGGGACCTCTGCCCCCCTCGCGGGGTTTCACCTACGTCCTCACCATGGTGGACCGCACCATCCGGTGGCCGGAGGCCGTGCCCTTGGCGTCGACAACGGCGGCCGATGTCGCGCAGGCTTTCATCGCCACCTGGGTCGCCCGGTTCGGCGCCCCCTCAGACATCTCGTCCGACCGCGGCCCCCAGTTCACCTCGGAGCTCTGGGGGGCGGTCGCGCAGGGGCTCGGGGTCCGGCTGCACCGAACCACGGCCTACCACCCCCAGGCTAACGGCCTGTGTGAGCGATTTCACCGCTCATTGAAGGCTGCGCTCCGGGCCACCCTCCGTGACGGGGGCTGGGTCGACAGGCTCCCCTGGGTCCTGCTGGGCCTCCGGACGGCGCCCAAGGAGGACCTGCGCGCATCCGCGGCGGAGTTGGTCTTTGGGCAACCGCTGCGGGTGCCGGGCGAGTTCCTCCCCGACTCCACGGCACCATGGTCCGCGGCACAGCAGCGCTCCGCTCTGCAAGAGACCGCCCAGAGGTTCGCCCCGGTGCCAACGGCATGCCACGGGCACCCACCGACGCACGTCGCCCCAGAGCTTCGCACGGCGGAGTACGTCTTCGTCCACCACGATGCCCACTGGACACCACTGTGGCCCCCGTACGATGGGCCTTTCCGCGTGCTGGAGACCGGGGCGAAGCACTTCACCCTGGACATCGGCGGTACTCCTGACCGCGTTTCGGTAGACCGCCTCAAGCCGGCCCACCTCGACGTGGACCATCCACCGCCAGTGGCCCGACCCCCACGTCGGGGCCGCCCCCCTGCGGGCAGACCCCCGGCACCGCCCAGCCCCGCCGCCACGCCGCCCCCCGGTCCTGCACCCATCCCAGGGGCAGCCAGGGGCATCCCACCTGGCATCCCTGCACCCCGGACGCCGCCGATCGCCAGGGGGCGCTTCGGCCGGGTCATTCGTCTGCCCCGCAAACTGGCCCTCCAGGTGCGCTGGAATTCTGGGGGGGCGCGTGTGGCGGACACAAAAGCCCACTGGCGTGGTGACATCATTCTGCGCACCAAGTGGGCGGTGGCCACGCCCGAGGGGTAGGCGTGGCCTCATGATATACACCGGGCGCGCAGCCCGGAGCGCGCCAGTGTTACAGTGAGCTCCTGAAATAAAGACGCTTATAAGTTAACGCTTGTCCGCTTCCTCCTTGCTCGCAAGCAGCGCGCGTAACGCCGCGCTTTAATATCACCTTTATCTATCAATATTGTTGAAATGAAGATCAAATAGCTGTATGTTGAAATATGTTGAAAAAGTCAAAACTTTACATGGGGTGTACTTACTTTTTCACCTGACTGTATGTGTGCGTGTGTGTGCATGTATGTATGTATGTATGTGTGTGTGTGTGTGTGTGTGTATGTGTGTGTGTGTGTGTGTGTGTGTGTGTGTGTGTCTGTGCATAAGAGAGAGACAAAATTGTGAGGAACAGAAATGAAAAAACGAGATGTGTTTGTGTGTATGTGTATATGTGTGTGTACATGTGTGTGTGTATGTGTGTATGTATGTGTGTATATATGTGTGTGGGTGTGGGTGTACGTGTGTGGGTGTACGTGTGTGTATGTGTGTGTATGTATGTGTGTGTATATATGTGTGTGGGTGTATGTGTGTTTGTGTGTGTATATGTGTGTATGTGTGTGTGGGTATGCACGCACATGCATTCACATGTTATCAGAAGTAAATACATTGTGTAGATGACATCATTTGTGCATCTATCTATAATTCCAGTAATCTCTGTGTGTGTGTGTGTGTGTGTGTGTGTGTGTGTGTGTGTGTGTGTGTGTGTGTGTGTGTGTGTGTGTGTGTATGTCTGTGTGTTTGTCTGTGACCGCTGTTTCTCGACAACCACGGGTCCGATATACTTGAAACTTGCCAGGTATATTGCTGGGGACCCGAGGATGTGCCTTTTCAAGGTTTCATATTAATCGGACAAGTAGTTACCGAGCTATGTCCAAAAAACGATTCAACCAATCAGAGAGCAGCGAGTTATCACGTGTGCCGAACGTGGCGAACAGACTCTGCCTCGGACGGCACATTTGAGAGCGTATTCATTTATTTCACGTTGGCAAACTATGTTGCCGCTATGTTGGCGTTAAACTATGTTTTAAAACTAATTAAAACTAATTTGCGATTCTTTCGCTTTCCTGCGCGTTTGTGCACGCTATGGCGATTTCTTTACCAAACTCCGCAAGCCGTTCGCTTTGGACCAAACCATTTCATGTAAATAGAGGGGGGGGGGGGGGATTGTCACCGTACTCGCAAGCCGTTCGCTTTGGACCAAACCATTTCATGTAAATAGAGGGGGGGGATATAATTTTAGATATAGATATAGTACGGGCATGCCCTAGTCTGATAAATTGCCAGTAACCATTTTTTGAAACTGAATGTGCAGGTGCAGCATCTAACTCAATATGTCGAAATGTCACACACGTCCATGCCCGTGGGATTCCCATGGGTGACCCCACTAGTACTTGTAATATTCTTTTAAAAAAACATGACTATAAAGGCAGCATGGTGTTGTAGGAGTTGCGGGTAACAGGGAGGCGAGACACTCGTAGCTGGTTCAAAGCTCGTTTATTCAGACGGACTGAAAAACCGACCGGAACTCATGCATCATTTATAACAAGCCCAACGCTCTTAAGGGGGCGTGGCTCCAACCACCGAGCACACGCCACGCCCATACTATCAATAGCCCCACCGGTCCCGTGCCCGTGGATTGTGTCCCAATGGGGTAACCCCCACAGTGTCGTGTTTTGTTGAGGAAATGTTTGACAATCTGTTTGCATTTAATGGACAGATGGCTTTGGATTTTGCGGTTGAGTGAATGTTCTGGAATGTTCCGGGGGAGAATTCCGGTGGGGATAGTGTTGGTTTGAGAGGAAATCCAACACATGTTTGTAAGTAAATCGAAGTTTCCCCCATAATAATTAGTGTTATAAACCCACTAGTTAATGGTGAACAAGGTAGTAAAAGGATTGGGATCACATGATCGTAGGTGAAATTAAACGAGACAAAGAAATGTTTTCTTTCTTTAAATGGCGCAGCTTGAATGTACCAAAAAGCACCACCTGAAATATGTACCAAAGAGGGTGGTCTCGACCCAAGGAATGTGTTCCTTTGCTTTAAGGCCACTACCACGTTTACCTTGACTGTACCACAGTTTGATGGTGACTGTTTCGTGAAGTTCTGATTAAAATTCCAATGTTTCCTTTTGCGACTCCACGGCAAAATTATTCCAGTTGAAATTTGTGTGTCCGAGTTTACTGGGCAAGACATGTTTAAACTCAATATCTCTATTTTCATTCCAATCATAGGTTAATACAACAACATACCGTGTTAAATGACGATGGTATTGAGATGTTATCAAACCGGCTCATTGTCGTCATCTGTTCACTTCCTGATTCGGGAGCAGGTTCATATCGAATCAATTTCAAAATGATAATTTTATTGAGGAATTTATGAAAGCTCCTTCCTCCTTACAACATCCGCTGGGACCCCAAAACGTTCCGTAGGAGGTTTCACGGGCCGAGCCCCAAAACTCATGGAGTAGTTTGGGGACAGACAGACAGACACTTCTGTTTTATAATATGGATTAATACAATGAAAGTAGCTCGCACAAAAATGTGAATCAATGCGATCTCGTGTAATAAAATACTGCATACGGACATGGGACATGCTAAGGTTGCCGTGTTCGGTCCATGTGCTCCCCTACCTGTGGGATCCGGGCGTGTGGGTGGCCCGTTAACTCTCGTTAATTCCACGGGACTTTATATGTACTCAACCTCGATGGGCATGGGATAGAACTGGAAGGATTGTGTAGAGGCATGCACTCTACCCTGCTATAAACTGCCATAAACACGATGTTCCAAACTCCACCCGGCTATGAACCGTCATCCTGGTGTTTCATGAGCAGGGCGAAGCATCAGTGTGTGCAGCATCGTTGGATGGACATTAAACCATCTGGCAGCATTAGTGGGTGGATGTTAAAGACCATAAGGTGTCCTTCGCAAAAAGAAGGCGACTATTGCCGGCAACATGACCAAATTCCAAAATTCCAGCACCATGACCAAATTCCAAAATTCTGCCACCATGACCAAATTCAAAAATTCCAGCACCATGACCACATTCCAAAGTTCCAGCACCATGAACAAATTCCAAAATTCCACCCACATGACCAAATTCCAAAATTCTGCCACCATGACCAAATTCCAAAATTCCACCCACATGACCAAATTCCAAAATTCCGCCACCGTGACCAAATTCAAAAATTCCAGCACCATGACCACATTCCAAAGTTCCGGCACAATTACCATATCCAAAATTCCAGCACCATGACCAAATTCCAAAATTCCGCCACCGTGACCAAATTCCAAAATTCCGCCAACATGACCAAATTCCAAAATTCCGCCAACATGACCAAATTCCAAAATTCCGCCAACATGACCAAATTTCAAAATTCCACCACCATGACCAAATTCCAAAATTCCAGCACCATGACCAAATTCCAAAATTCCGCCAACATGACCAAATTCCAAAATTCCGCCACCATGACCAAATTCAAAAATTCAAGCAACATGACCACATTCCAAAGTTCCGGCACAATTACCAAATCCAAAATTCCAGCACCATGACCAAATTCCAAAATTCCGCCACCATGACCAAATTCAAAAATTCCAGCACCATGACCACATTCCAAAGTTCCGGCACAATTACCATATCCAAAATTCCAGCACCATGACCAAATTCCAAAATTCCGCCACCATGACCAAATTCAAAATTCCCAGCACCATGACCACATTGCAAAGTTCCGGCACAATTACCAAATCCAAAATTCCAGCACCATGAACAAATTCCAAAATTCCAGCACCATGACCAAATTCCAAAATTCCGCCACCATGACCAAATTCCAAAATTCCAGCACCATGACCAAATTCCAAAATTCCGCCACCATGACCAAATTCCAAAATTCCGCCACCATGACCAAATTCCAAAATTCCGCCACCATGACCCAATTCCCAAATTCCGCCAACATGACCAAATTCCAAAATTCCGCCACCATGACCAAATTCCAAAATTCCGCCAACATGACCAAATTCCAAAATTCCGCCAACATGACCAAATTTCAAAATTCCACCACCATGACCAAATTCCAAAATTCCACCACCATGACCAAATTCCAAAATTCCGCCAACATGACCAAATTCCAAAATTCCACCCACATGACCAAATTACAAAATTCCGCCACCGTGACCAAATTCAAAAATTCCAGCACCATGACCAAATTCCAAAATTCCGCCAACATGACCAAATTCCAAAATTCCGCCACCATGACCAAATTCCAAAATTCCGCCAACATGACCAAATTCCAAAATTCCGCCAACATGACCAAATTTCAAAATTCCACCAACATGACCAAATTCCAAAATTCCACCAACATGACCAAATTCCAAAATTCCGCTAACATGACCAAATTCCAAAATTCCGCCAACATGACCAAATACCAAAATTCCGCCAACATGACCAAATTCCAAAATTCCAGCACCATGACCAAATTCCAAAATTCCGCCACCATGATCAAATTCCAAAATTCCGCCACCATGACAAAATTCAAAAATTCCGCCACCATGACCAAATTCCAAAATTCCGCCAACATGACCAAATTCCAAAATTCCGCCACCGTGACCAAATTCCAAAATTCCGCCAACATGACCAAATTCCAAAATTCCGCCAACATGACCAAATTCCAAAATTCCGCCAACATGACCAAATTTCAAAATTCCACCACCATGACCAAATTCCAAAATTCCAGCACCATGACCAAATTCCAAAATTCCGCCAACATGACCAAATTCAAAAATTCCACCCACATGACCAAATTCCAAAATTCCGCCACCATGACCAAATTCAAAAATTCAAGCAACATGACCACATTCCAAAGTTCCGGCACAATTACCAAATCCAAAATTCCAGCACCATGACCAAATTCCAAAATTCCGCCACCATGACCAAATTCAAAAATTCCAGCACCATGACCACATTCCAAAGTTCCGGCACAATTACCATATCCAAAATTCCAGCACCATGACCAAATTCCAAAATTCCGCCACCATGACCAAATTCAAAATTCCCAGCACCATGACCACATTGCAAAGTTCCGGCACAATTACCAAATCCAAAATTCCAGCACCATGAACAAATTCCAAAATTCCAGCACCATGACCAAATTCCAAAATTCCGCCACCATGACCAAATTCCAAAATTCCAGCACCATGACCAAATTCCAAAATTCCGCCACCATGACCAAATTCCAAAATTCCGCCACCATGACCAAATTCCAAAATTCCGCCACCATGACCCAATTCCAAAATTCCGCCAACATGACCAAATTCCAAAATTCCGCCACCATGACCAAATTCCAAAATTCCGCCAACATGACCAAATTCCAAAATTCCGCCAACATGACCAAATTTCAAAATTCCACCACCATGACCAAATTCCAAAATTCCACCACCATGACCAAATTCCAAAATTCCGCCAACATGACCAAATTCCAAAATTCCACCCACATGACCAAATTACAAAATTCCGCCACCGTGACCAAATTCAAAAATTCCAGCACCATGACCACATTCCAAAGTTCCGGCACAATTACCATATCCAAAATTCCAGCACCATGAACAAATTCCAAAATTCCAGCACCATGACCAAATTCCCAAATTCCACCACCATGACCAAATTCCAAAATTCCACCACCATGACCAAATTCAAAATTCCCAGCACCATGACCACATTCCAAAGTTCCGGCACAATTACCAAATCCAAAATTCCAGCACCACGAACAAATTCCAAAATTCCAGCACCATGACCAAATTCCAAAATTCCGCCACCATGACCAAATTCCAAAATTCCGCCACCATGACCAAATTTCAAAATTCCGCCACCATGACCAAATTCCAAAATTCCAGCACCATGACCAAATTCCAAAATTCCACCAACATGACCAAATTCCAAAATTCCACCCACATGACCAAATTCAAAAATTCCGCCACCGTGACCAAATTCAAAAATTCAAGCAACATGACCACATTCCAAAGTTCCGGCACAATTACCAAATCCAAAATTCCAGCACCATGACCAAATTCAAAAATTCCGCCACAATGACCAAATTCAAAAATTCCGGCAGCATTACGACTGCATCCCCAGCAAAGGATACTATTCACGGCTATGTGTTGCCTACAAAAGAGGCTCTTTGGGCATGAGGGCAATTGTTTGACGTAAAACTCTTGATTCAAAAGTGTGAAATAGAATCACCGATTACAAAGCATTTTTTGCAAACATGTTAGTTTCGCTATAATTTATTTGTACAGGAGGACATGGATCGTCAAATCAAGACATGGTGGCGAACACAGGATACATCGCATATTAAAGAAAGAAAGAATAAATGTAATTTTGCCAATGCCCTGTTGATTTTCTGCTGGGGGAGAGAGGGTGGCATGGACAAAACAAGGCAGGTAAATCCAGGTAATGGCTTTGTGGGTTTTCTTTAAAAGCATGCTTGCATGCACATCGAAGCCAAAACGAAATGCAATCCTTGAAACTGTGATTTTCAACACTGTGACGGTAAATAAACGTCACCCAAAACCTTGTCAATGATTCATCTTTCAGGGAATACAACAGTTGTAAAAAGTCAGGCAAGAGTCTAAATGTTTTTGGCACAAATACTTATCAAGTAACCCAGCGTGTTCCTTATCCACATTTTTTGTGTTGTGAGCTGCGAAAGGCACAAACAACACAAAAAATACATTTTGTAAGTCACTTAGGTATTTTAAACAGGGCACGTCAAAGTACATTCCTTGGCAAGAAAGATTTTTTGTTTTGTTTACTTTTCAAACATTCATGCTGCGTGCTCTTTCCAAGGTCCTAACATGCAAATGAGCTGATCGTTTGGAAACGCGAAAAGGTTCTGAGGTTTCGACAAAGCACCGATTGTCAAGTCCAGGCCTAAGATGCTCGCCTTGATCCATCTTGGCGCCGTCGTCCTTGCTCCCAGTGTTCTCCTCCAATTCGCTGACCGTGTGCAGTGCCGTACCATCCTCCTTGCAGGGCATCAGACTCGACTTACTCGGTGATCTCTCCAGGTTGAGTCGATCCACGGAAAGTGTGCACGGCAGGCCCGAGGATTCCACGGTTCCACCGAAGCTGCTCAGTCTTTGTTCAGCATCGTTGAGGCAGCGGCTTTCGATACTGTGAAATGGAGATGTTCCATCCGTCGCTAACCATCGCAGTCCTTCTTCTGCAGACGAAGGGCTGACCACTATAGCCACAGCCCCCTCATTGTGTGGCTTTGTAAACTTCTTCTCAACCACTTTTGGCAAGTTATACTTACCCGGTAAATCCTGCTGATCCTCCTCCTGTTCAATGTGCGGCTCTTTCTGCTGCAAAGATGTATAGTGCGGTGGGCAAAGTAAGGACATCTGGCTCTGTGCTGGCTGAGATGAAGCATCCAGCTCCAACCATGACGTACAGGAAATGCTGGGATTCAGACTGCAAGACCTTGTGAGGGTCTTAGGGCTTCGAGGTGTGTAGTAGTCCAAGATTTGCCCCGAATCCAAACTGTCGACCCGAAGTGCGTTGGATCGCCGAAGGGTGCTTGCTTTGCCCTTTTGCTGGTTTGATTGGCGGTAGAGTTCAATGAGAAAGTCAAGTTTCTTCTCGATGGACTGCACCTGGAAAAATGAACGGACTTTGAGGTTAAATGTATGTTACTTCAACAAAAAGCAAAATTGATGTTTTGTTGAAAAACAAACTTGCAATACAAACTTGAAAATACAAAACTTGAAAATTTGAAAATACTTGATTTTGAATAATACTTGAAGTATTTTTGAAAAAAATAATTTTAATAATCTTAATAATGTTATTATTAATTTAATTTTATTTTATTTTAATAATTTATAATTTTAATAATTTTTGAAATATTTTTGAAATATTTAATAATTTTGAAATACTTGAAAATTTGAAAATACTTGATTTTGAATAATACTTGAAATTTGAAAATATAATTGAAATAATTTAAATAATCGTAATAATTTTATTATTAATATAATTTAATCTTACTATAATTCACCAAATGTCCGTCCGTCCGTTCCCAGGTACCGCAAAAACGGCTCAACCGATCGCAACGATATTTTGGGTGCGTATTCCTGGGACCCCTGGGAGTAAAATAGGCTATATTGTTTTTCCAAGTTTTCCAATTTTGCAATTTTCCAGTTTTTCCAAACACGATGGAATAATATTTACCGATATGAACAGTGATGTGGCTTTTGTTGAAATTCTACAAATACTGTTTATTCTATGTACCAGGAGAGAGTAGATCGACTCCTGACAAACTCTTCCGATATAAACGTGCGGCTCCGAAGTAACATGGCAGCGTGTGCAAAGCGACTGAGAAACAAGTGCAGCGGCCGCTTCCGTGTTACAGATTCGGTGCGCACTCTTCACACATAAACGTGCGACTGAGAAAGACGTGTAGCGGCCGCTTCCGTTTTGCAGAATTCAATCTTTTTTCAAAATGGCGCCATGTACTGTTTAGATTTTGATGATTTGTGTGTGATATGATTCAACGGATGTTTATATGAATCGTTTAAAATTTTAAAAGCCTTCAATTTCTGATATTTTGCCTTTTCATTTGGGCCTCCCAAATGAAGCCCCGCCCATAGGGCGGGTACCGTTGCTAGTTATATGAATTTGATTTTATTAATTTATAGTTTTAATAATTTTGAAATACTTGAATAATTTGAAAACTTGAAAATACAAAACTTGAAACTTGAAAATACAAACTCTTTCCTAACCTGTTGAAATACATACTCAAAACAAAATAGGACAAGGAGAGGAGAAGGTTGACTAGAGTAAATTTAAACTTCTTCGAGTTAGTAGTTGTTGTTGAGTGGTTAAATATTTGTTTCTCTTTCAATTGTCTGGTGTGGGTTATATTCCATGGGCTGGTTGCTTTCACCAACCTGGACCTTCGCAAGTGTGACGAATGTATCGTAACATCCCTTAACATGGGCTGAGGGAGGTCTTTGGCCTACATTGCACTGGAAGAGGCTACTTTCACGATGATTTGGTGTCAAGGACGATGCAGTCGTAGCGCAGCGCACTTGCATTTGAACTGTCTAGCCTTGGTTTGATTTCTGGCCTGGCTATAAACTGTCAGATTGGTGCTTTGCTGAAATGACATTTGCATCACAGTGTGCAGCCCATCAGATGGACATGAAGCTGGGTGTCATGCTGGCATTAAATGAATGGACATTAAAGATCCCATGCACGGTCTTTTAATTGAGAGGCGAGTTATCACCGGTACCCTGAACGATTTTCAAATTTCTTGCCTACAACCAGCTCTAGCAGGGAAAATGGCCTTAAAATGCATGTTGTGTTGTTGTTGTTGTTGTTGTTGTTGCCTACAACCAGCTCCAGTTGTCTTTGAATTCCTATTTCCTCAGGCATCTTGAATCTCAGTCTTCCATCTGACCATCAATATGGCTTTCACAAGGCAAGATCTACCGGCGAGGCCAGCCAAACCTCCGACGTGGTGAGCCAAACCTCAGACGTGGCGAGCCAAACCTCAGACGTGGGAAGCCACACATCAGACCAGGTTAGCCAAACATCTCACCTGGCTAGCCAAACATCAGATGTGGCCAGCCAAACATCAGACCTGGTGAGCCAAACATCAGACCCGGTTAGACAAACATCAGACCTGGCTAGACAAACATCAAACCTAGCCAGACAAACATCAGAACTGGCTAGACAAACATCAAACCTGGCTAAACAAACATCAGACCTGGCAAGACAAACATCAAACCTGGCTAGACAAACATCAGACCTGGATAGACAAACTTCAAACCTGGCTAGACAAACATTGGACTTAGCTAGACAAACATCAGACCTGGCTAGACAAACATAAGACCTGGCTAGCCAAACATCAGACTGGGCGAAACAAACATCAGACCTGGTAGGCCAAACCTCAGACCTGGCTAGCCAAACCTCAGACCTGTCGAGTCAAACCTCAGACGTGGCGAGCCAACCCTCAGACGTGGCGAGCCAACCCTCAGACGTGGCGAGCCAACCCTCAGACGTGGCGAGCCAACCCTCAGACGTGGCGAGCCAACCCTCAGACGTGGCGAGCCAACCCTCAGACGTGGCGAGCCAACCCTCAGACATGGCAAGCCACACATCTCACCTGGCTAGCCAAACATCAGACGTGGCTAGCCAAACATCAGACCTGGTGAGCCAAACATCAGACCTGGTGAGCCAAACATCAGACCCGGTTAGACAAACATCAGACATGACTCGACAAACATCAAACTGGCAAGACAAACATCAAACATGGCCAGACAAATATCAAACCTGGCTAGTCAAACCTCACACCTGGCCGGTCAAACATCAGACCTGGCTGGCCAAACATCAGACCAGGCCAGCCAAACATCAGACCAGGCTAGCCAAACCGCAGACGTGGTGAGCCAACCTTCAGATGTTGCTAGCCAAACCTCAGACGTGGTAAGCTACACATCAGACCAGGTTAGCCAAACATCAGACCTGGCAAGATAAACATCAGACCTGGCCAGAGAAACATCACCTGGCGAGTCAAACCTCAGACGTGGTGAGCCAAACCTCAGACGTGGTGCGCCAAACCTCAGACCAGGCTAGCCAAACCTCAGACGTGGTGGGCCAAACCTCAGACGTGGTGAGCCAAACCTCAGACCGGGATAGCCAAACCTCAGATCTGGCGAGTCAAACCTCAGACAGGGCTAGCCAAACCTCAGACGTGGTGGGCCAAGCCTCAGACGTGGTGAGCCAAACCTCAGACCGGGCTAGCCAAACCTCAGATCTGGCGAGTCAAAGCTCAGACCTGGCGAGTCAAACCTCAGACCGGGCTAGCCAAACCTCAGACGTGGTGGGCCAAACCTCAGATATGGCGAGTCAAACCTCAGACCTGGCGAGTTCAACCTCAGACGTAGCGAGCCAAACCACAGACCTGGCGAGCCAAACCTCAGACGTGGTGAGCCAAACCTCAGACCGGCGATCCAAACCTCAGACGTGGTGGGCCAAACCTCAGACGTGATGAGCCAAACCTCAGACCAGGCGAGCCAAACCTCAAACCTGCGAGTCAAACCTCAGACCTGGCGAGTCAAACCTCAGACGTAGCGAGCCAAACCTCAGACGTGGTGAGCCAAACCTCAGACGTGGTGAGCCAAACCTCAGACGTGGTGAGCCAAACTTCAGACATGGTGAGGCAAACCTCAGACCTGGTAGGCCAAACCTCAGACGTGGCGAGCCAAACCTCAGACATGGCGGGCCAAACTTCAGACGTGGCGATCCAAACCTCAGACCTGGTGGGCCAAACCTCAGATGTGGCGAGCCAAACCTCAGACGTGGTGAGCCAAACCTCAGACGTGGCGAGCCAAACCTCAGACGTGGCGAGCCAAACCTCAGACGTGGCGAGCCAAACCTCAGACATGGGAAGCCACACATCAGACCAGGTTAGCCAAACATCTCACCTGACTAGCCAAACATCAGATGTGGCCAGCCAAACATCAGACCTGGTGAGCCAAACATCAGACCCGGTTAGACAAACATCAGACCTGCCTAGACAAACATCAAACCTAGCCAGACAAACATCAGAACTGGCTAGACAAACATCACACCTGGCTAGACAAACATCAGACCTGGCTAGACAAACATCAGACCTGGATAGACAAACATCAAACCTGGCTAGACAAACATTGGACTTAGCTAGACAAACATCAGACCTGGCTAGACAAACATAAGACCTGGCTAGCCAAACATCAGACCGGGCGAAACAAACATCAGACCTGGTAGGCCAAACCTCAGACCTGGCTAGCCAAACCTCAGACCTGGCGAGTCAAACCTCAGACGTGGCGAGCCAACCCTCAGACGTGGCGAGCCAACCCTCAGACGTGGCGAGCCAACCCTCAGACGTGGCGAGCCAACCATCAGACGTGGCGGGCCAACCCTCAGACGTGGCAAGCCACACATCTCACCTGGCTAGCCAAACATCAGACGTGGCTAGCCAAACATCAGACCTGGTGAGCCAAACATCAGACCCGGTTAGACAAACATCAGACATGACTCGACAAACATCAAACCTGGCAAGACAAACATCAAACATGGCCAGACAAACATCAAACCTGGCTAGTCAAACCTCACACCTGGCCAGTCAAACATCAGACCAGGCTAGCCAAACTTCAGACGTGGTGAGCCAACCTTCAGATGTTGCTAGCCAAACCTCAGACGTGGTAAGCCACACATCAGACCAGGTTAGCCAAACATCAGACCTGGCAAGATAAACATCAGACCTGGCCAGAGAAACATCAAACCTGGTTAGGCGAACATCAGACCTGGCTAGCCAAACATCAGACTTGGCCAGCCAAACATCAGACCTGGTTAGGCGAAGATCAGACCTGGCCAGCCAAACATCAGACCTGGTTACCCAAAGATCAGACCTGGCTAGCCAAACATCAGACCTGGTTAGGTGAAGATCAGACCTGGCTAGTCAAACATCAGACCTGGCTAGCCAAACATCCGACTTGGCTAGCCGAACATCAGACCTGGATAGGCGAACATCAGACCTGGCGAGCCAAACATCAGACCTGGCTAGCCAAACATCAGACCTGGTTAGGCGAAGATCAGACCTGGCTAGTCAAACATCAGACCTGGCTAGCCAAACATCCGACTTGGCTAGCCGAACATCAGACCTGGCTAGCGAAACATCAGACCTGGCGAGCCAAACATCAGACCTGGCTAGCCAAACATCATACCTGGCTAGCCGAACATCAGACCTGGCTAGCCAAACATCAGACCTGGCTAGCCAAACATCAGACCTGGATAGGCGAACATCAGACTTGGAAAGCCAAACATCAGACTTGGCCAGCCAAACATCAGACCTGATTAGGCGAACATCAGACCTGGCTAGCCGAACATCAGACCTGGCTAGCGTAACACCAGACCTGGCTAGCCAAACATCAGACCTGGCTAGCCAAACATCATACCTGGCTAGCCGAACATCAGACCTGGATCGCTAAACATCAGACCTGGCTAGTCAAACATCAGACCTGGATAGGCGAACATCAGACCTGGCTAGCCAAACATCAGACCTGGATAGCCGCACATCAGACCTGGCTAGCCGAACATCAGACTTGGCTAGCCGAAAATCGGACCTGGCGAGCCAAACATCAGACCTGGCTCGCTGAACATCAGACCTGGCTAGCCGAACATCAGACCTGGTTAGCGAAACATCAGACCTGGCTAGCACAACATCAGACCTGGCTAGATAAACATCAGACCTGGCCAGACAAACATCAGACCTGGCTAGCCAAACATCAGACCCGGTTAGGCGAACATCAGACCCGGCTAGCCAAACGTCAGACCTGGCTAGCCAAACATCAGACCTGGTTCGGTGAACATCAGACTTGGAAAGCCAAACATCAGACGTGGCTAGCCAAACATCAGACCTGGTTAGCCAAACATCAGACCTGGTTAGCCAAACATCAGACCTGGTTAGGCGAACATCAGACTTGTAAAGCCAAACATCAGACTTGGCCAGACAAACATCAGACTTGGCCAGCCAAACATCAGACCTGGTTAGGCGAACATCAGACCTGGCTAGTCGAACTTCAGACCTGGTTAGGCAAACATCAGACCTGGTTAGGCAAACATCAGACCTGGCTCGCCAAACATCAGACCTGGCCAGCGAAAAATCAGACCTGGCTAGCCAAACACCAGACCTGGTTAGGCGAACATCAGAACTTGTTAGACAAACATCAGACCTGGTTAGCCAAACATCAGACCTGATTAGCCAAATATCAGACCTGGTTAGCCAAACATCAGACCTGGCTAGCCAAACATCAGACCTGGTTAGCCAAACATCAGAACTTGTTAGCCAAACATCAGACCTGGTTAGCCAATCATCAGACCTGGTTAGCCAAACATCAGACCTGGTTAGCCAAACATCAGACTTGGTTAGCCAAACATCAGACCTGGCTAGCCAAACATCAGACCTGGCTAGCCAAACATCAGACCTGGCTAGCCAAACATCAGACCTGGCTAGCCAAACATCAGACCTGGTTAGCCAAAGATCAGACCTGGCTAGCCAAACATCAGACCAGGTTAGCCAAAGATCAGACCTGGTTAGCCAAAGATCAGACCTGGTTAGCCAAAGATCAGACCTGGTTAGCCAAACATCAGAACTTGTTAGCCAAACATCAGACCTGGTTAGGCGAACATCAGAACTTGTTAGCCAAACAACAGACCTGGTTAGCCAAACATCAGACCTGGCTAGCCAAACATCAGACCAGGCTAGCCAAACATCAGACCTGGTTAGCCAAACATCAGACCTGGCTAGCCAAACATCAGACCTGGCTAGCCAAACATCAGACCAGGTTAGCCAAACATCAGACCTGGTTAGCCAAATATCAGAACTTGTTAGCCAAACATCAGACCAGGCTAGCCAAACATCAGAACTTGTTAGCCGAACATCAGACCAGGCTAGCCAAACATCAGAACTTGTTAGCCAAACATCAGACCAGGCTAGCCAAACATCAGACCAGGCTAGCCAAACATCAGATCTGGTTAGCCAAACATCAGACCTTGTTAGCCAAACATCAGAACTTGTTAGCCAAACATCAGAACTTGTTTGCCAAACATCAGAACTTGTTAGCCAAACATCAGAACTTCTTAGCCAAACATCAGACCAGGCTAGCCAAACATCAGAACTTGTTAGCCAAACATCAGAACTTGTTAGCCAAACATCAGAACTTGTTAGCCAAACATCAGACCAGGCTAGCCAAACATCAGACCAGGCTAGCCAAACATCAGAACTTGTTAGCCAAACATCAGAACTTGTTAGCCAAACATCAGAACTTGTTAGCCAAACATCAGCACTTGTTAGCCAAACATCAGAACTTGTTAGCCAAAATCAGACCTGGTTAGCCAAACATCAGACCAGGCTAGCTAAACATCAGAACTTGTTAGCCAAACATCAGAACTTGTTAGCCAAACATCAGAACTTGTTAGCCAAACATCAGAACTTGTTAGCCAAACATCAGACCAGGCTAGACAAACATCAGAGCTTGTTAGCCAAACATCAGACCAGGCTAGCCAAACATCAGAACTTGTTAGCCAAACATCAGACGTGGCTAGCCAAACATCAGACCTGGTTAGCCAAACATCAGACCTGGTTAGCCAAACATCAGACCTGGTTAGGCGAACATCAGACTTGTAAAGCCAAACATCAGACTTGGCCAGACAAACATCAGACTTGGCCAGCCAAACATCAGACCTGGTTAGGCGAACATCAGACCTGGTTAGTCGAACTTCAGACCTGGTTAGGCAAACATCAGACCTGGTTAGGCAAACATCAGACCTGGCTCGCCAAACATCAGACCTGGCCAGCGAAAAATCAGACCTGGCTAGCCAAACACCAGACCTGGTTAGGCGAACATCAGAACTTGTTAGACAAACATCAGACCTGGTTAGCCAAACATCAGACCTGATTAGCCAAATATCAGACCTGGTTAGCCAAACATCAGACCTGGCTAGCCAAACATCAGACCTGGTTAGCCAAACATCAGAACTTGTTAGCCAAACATCAGACCTGGTTAGCCAATCATCAGACCTGGTTAGCCAAACATCAGACCAGGTTAGCCAAACATCAGACCTGGTTAGCCAAACATCAGACCTGGCTAGCCAAACATCAGACCTGGCTAGCCAAAGATCAGACCTGGCTAGCCAAACATCAGACCAGGTTAGCCAAAGATCAGACCTGGTTAGCCAAAGATCAGACCTGGCTAGCCAAACATCAGACCAGGTTAGCCAAAGATCAGACCTGGTTAGCCAAAGATCAGACCTGGTTAGCCAAACATCAGAACTTGTTAGCCAAACATCAGACCTGGTTAGGCGAACATCAGAAATTGTTAGCCAAACAACAGACCTGGTTAGCCAAACATCAGACCTGGCTAGCCAAACATCAGACCAGGCTAGCCAAACATCAGACCTGGTTAGCCAAACATCAGACCTGGCTAGCCAAACATCAGACCAGGTTAGCCAAACATCAGACCAGGTTAGCCAAACATCAGACCTGGTTAGCCAAACATCAGAACTTGTTAGCCAAACATCAGAACTTGTTAGCCAAACATCAGACCAGGCTAGCCAAACATCAGAACTTGTTAGCCAAACATCAGACCAGGCTAGCCAAACATCAGACCAGGCTAGCCAAACATCAGATCTGGTTAGCCAAACATCAGACCTGGTTAGCCAAACATCAGAACTTGTTAGCCAAACATCAGAACTTGTTAGCCAAACATCAGAACTTGTTAGCCAAAATCAGACCTGGTTAGCCAAACATCAGACCAGGCTAGCCAAACATCAGAACTTGTTAGCCAAACATCAGAACTTGTTAGCCAAACATCAGAGCTTGTTAGCCAAACATCAGACCAGGCTAGCCAAACATCAGAACTTGTTAGCCAAACATCAGAACTTGTTAGCCAAAATCAGACCTGGTTAGCCAAACATCAGACCTGGCTCGTGGTGAAAGATTCAAACCAAAAATGTCCCCCAGTTGACCCCATGAGAAGGTGAGAATAATTGGGCCATTGATGTAGTCATAGTCATCATAATCATAATCATAATCTGTTCCACCGACGTCAGATGCAGCATGTATGGAGTTCCTCTATGCACATCGGTCTTCCATGTTCCTTGGTAACCCCTTTTTTTTCGTATGAAATTTTCCACGAACAATTTTCACAGATTGACGTTTGATCGTGCTCGGGCAAAGTTTTACATTCAAAATTCGTCGTTTGAGTAGAGGTCGGCAAGTGTGGTAATAAAGAGGGAGCCGCACACTGACAATGTTCTGTCCTAATGTACTTAACTTTCTTGAAAGCATTTACTCAAAGGAAGTACAAGAGAAGCAGTCATTACAACTACAGAGTTCATCGGACATGATACCTGTGCAGTGACAGTGTTCAAGTCTGTGCTTCAATTTTAATAAAATCATGATTCTGAAGATCGTTTGAAAAAACGCCGGAAGTTTGGTGCTCCTGGAGCAGGCTTATACACCACCCCTAGACACTGTAATGATGTGACATTGAGTCGCATTTTCCGAGATGGAGGATTTATTTATCACCATGTGACGTAGCGTCAATTGGCATGGTACATCGCAATATCGGCAGACTCTTCTTCACTCCATGTGACGTAGCGTCAATTGGCATGGTGCATGTACATGGCAATATCGGCAGACTCTTCTTCACTCCATGTGACGTAGCGTCAATTGGCATGGTACATCGCAATATCGGCAGACTCTTCTTCACTCCATGTGACGTAGCGTCAATTGGCATGGTACATCGCAATATCGGCAGACTCTTCTTCACTCCATGTAACGTAGCGTCAATTGGCATGGTACATCGCAATATCGGCAGACTCTTCTTCACTCCATGTGACGTAGTGTCAATTGGCATGGTACATCGCAATATCGGCAGACTCTTCTTCACTCATTGTAACGTAGCGTCAATTGGCATGGTACATCGCAATATCGGCAGACTCTTCTTCACTCCATGTGACGTAGTGTCAATTGGCATGGTACATCGCAATACCGGCAGACTCTTCTTCACTCCATGTGACGTAGCGTCAATTGGCATGGTACATGTACATGGCAATATCGGCAGACTCTTCTTCACTCCATGTGACGTAGCGTCAATTGGCATGGTACATGTACATGGCAATATCGGCAGACTCTTCTTCACTCCATGTGACGTAGCGTCAATTGGCATGGTACATCGCAATATCGGCAGACTCTTCTTCACTCCATGTGACGTAGCGTCAATTGGCATGGTACATGTACATGGCAATATCGGCAGACTCTTCTTCACTCCATGTGACGTAGCGTCAATTGGCATGGAACATCGCAATATCGGCAGACTCTTCTTCACTCCATGTGACGTAGCGTCAATTGGCATGGTACATCGCAATATCGGCAGACTCTTCTTCACTCCATGTGACGTAGCGTCAATTGGCATGGTACATCGCAATATCGGCAGACTCTTCTTCACTCATTGTAACGTAGCATCAATTGGCATGGTACATCGCAATATCGCCAGCCTCTTCTTCACTCATTGTAACGTAGCGTCATTTGGCATGGTACATCGCAATATCGGCAGACTCTTCTTCACTCCAATACTGTACCATCTGACGTGCCATGCCCTCTGATGCCATGTAGCGATATATTTCATGGTTCTTGAAAGTATTATGAAAGTAATTTGTGTTCTCGTGTTCAAGTATATAATTATATTTAAATAAAGGTTTTAAGAGGTTTAATGGCCATAAATAAATAAATTCCGAGTTTTACCGCCGTTTTACCCAGTGGCTATGACAACCCTAAATAACACCTTTCATTAGTTATTGATGCCTGTTGTTTGTGTCCTTTATGGCGTCCGCGAAGAGCACCTACGCCACCTCCGCACGCTCTTCGAACGCCTGGGCCAGCATGGCCTGATTGTGAACCCCGCAAAGTGCCGGTTCGGCGCCGCCACAATCGATTTTCTGGGGCACCGTGTCACCAGGCACGGAGCCGTCCCCCTGCCGGCCAAGGTGGAGGCGGTGAAGGCGTTTCCGCGCCCCCGCACGATCAGAGGGCTGCAGGAGTTCCTGGGCATGGTGAACTTTTACCATCGGTTCCTGCCCCGTATCGCCCAGCTCCTGCGCCCCCTGCACGAAGCTCTCCGAGGTAAGCCGGGCAAAGGCGACGTTACCTGGACCGAGCAGATGGACACGGCGTTCACGGGCGCGAAGCTCGCCTTGGCTAACGCCACCATGCTCGCGCACCCGGCGCCCGATGCACCGATCGCCCTCACCACCGATGCCTCGGACTACGCGGTGGGTGCGGTGCACGAGCAATGGGTGCGTGGAGCTTGGCAACCGCTGGCGTTCTTTAGCCGGCAGCTTCGCCCGCCCGAACGCCGTTACAGTACCTTCGACCGCGAGTTGCTCGGACTTCACTTGGCGGTCAGGCACTTCCGCCATCTGCTCGAGGGCCGGGCGTTCACTGCCTTCGTCGACCACAAGCCGCTGATCTTCGCGATGGGCAAGGTCACCGAGCCGTGGTCGGCCCGGCAGCAGCGTCACCTCTCGGCCGTGTCCGAGTACACGACGGACATCCAGCACGTCGCGGGGAAGGACAACCCGGTGGCGGATTACCTTTCCCGGGCCGTCGCCCACGCAGTCCACCTCGGCATCGACTATGCCCGGATGGCAGCGGACCAGGCCGCTGACCCCGACGTCCAGGCCTTGCGGACCGCCGTCACGGGCCTCCGCGTCACCGAGGTGCCATTCGACGGCGCGGGCGTGGCCCTCTTGTGCGACGTCTCCCTCGGGCGTCCTCGCCCCATCGTGCCGGCGGGCTGGCAGCGCCAGGTGTTTGACGCTATCCACGGCCTGTCCCACCCGGGCGCGAGGGCCTCCCAAAGGCTGATCGCCGACAAGTTCGTCTGGCATGGCCTCCGGAAGGCCGTCCGCGGCTGGGCCAGGACGTGCCTCGCGTGCCAGCGCGCCAAGGTGCACTGGCACACCCAGGCCCCGTTGGCCCCGTTCACGGTGCCGGAACGCCGGTTTGACCACGTCCATGTGGACCTGGTGGGACCTCTGCCCCCCTCGCGGGGTTTCACCTACGTCCTCACCATGGTGGACCGCACCACCCGGTGGCCGGAGGCCGTGCCCTTGGCGTCGAAAACGGTGGCCAATGTCGTGCAGGCTTTCATCGCCACCTTGGTCGCCCGGTTCGGCGCCCCCTCAGACATCTCATCCGACCGCGGCCCCCAGTTCACCTCGGAGCTCTGGGGGGCGGTTGCGCAGGGGCTCGGGGTCTGGCTGCACCGAACCACGGCCTACCACCCCCAGGCTAACGGCCTGTGTGAGCGATTTCACCGCTCATTGAAGGCTGCGCTCCGGGCCACCCTCCGCGACGGCGGCTGGGTCGACAGGCTCCCCTGGGTCCTGCTGGGCCTCCGGACGGCGCCCAAGGAGGACCTGCGCGCATCCGCGGCGGAGTTGGTCTTCGGGCAACCGCTGCGGGTGCCGGGCGAGTTCCTCCCCGACTCCACAGCACCATGGTCCGCGGCACAGCAGCGCTCCGCTCTGCAAGAGACCGCCCAGAGGTTCGCCCCGGTGCCAACGGCATGCCACGGGCACCCACCGACGCACGTCGCCCCGGAGCTTCGCACGGCGGAGTACGTCTTCGTCCGCCACGATGCCCATCGGACACCACTGCGGCCCCCGTACGACGGGCCTTTCCGCGTGCTGGAGACCGGGGCGAAGCACTTCACCCTGGACATCGGCGGTACTCCTGACCGCGTTTCGGTAGACCGCCTCAAGCCGGCCCACCTCGATGTGGACCATCCACCGCCAGTGGCCCGACCCCCACGTCGGGGCCGCCCTCCTGCGGGCGGACCCCCGGCACCGCCCAGCCCCGCCGCCACGCCGCCCCCCGGTCCTGCACCCATCCCAGGGGCAGCCAGGGGCATCCCACCTGGCATCCCTGCACCCCGGACGCCGCCGATCGCCAGGGGGCGCTTCGGCCGGGTCATTCGTCTGCCCCGCAAACTGGCCCTCCAGGTGTGCGGGAATTCTGGGGGGGTGCGTGTGGCAGACACAAAAGCCCACTGGCGTGGTGACATCATTCCACGCACCAAGTGGGCGGTGGCCACGCCCGAGGGGTAGGCGTGGCCTCATGATATACACCGGGCGACCAGCCCGGAGCATTTGAGTGTTACAGTGTAGTCTTACAATAAAGACGTTTATATGTTACCGCTTGTCCGCTTCCTCCTTGCTCACAAGCAGCGCGCGTAACGCCGCGCTTTAACGTCATAGGTCACGTGGTTCGGCCGCCATCTTGGAAAAACCGAAAAACGTTGCACCTCTATATCTCCGAAAGCGCTGAATAGAAAAAAATTGAGACATGGCCCATTGTAAAGAACTCTCCATGGGGAATAAAATATGTTAATGATGATGTCATTGGTGCCTCCATTATGACGTCATAATTCGATAAGTACAAAACTTCATCCGATCAAGATGAAATTGCTTGAGCATAATCTAGGATTAAATAAGTTTAGAAAAAAAATAATGATGACGCCATCGGTCACATGGTGCGGCCGCCATATTTGTTTGAACACAAAAGCTTTAAAAACCACTGAAAATACATCCTGGCGAGGGTTTGTGGTCTCTGATTGCTCGTTCTTGTTCCTGTTTGGAATGATTTTCAATTTTGTTTGACCGTCAGGCAGGCAGAGTAAACACATTCTCTCACTCCTATCTACGCATGCGCGATCAGGATGAATTCTGAACCAAAATACGGAAAAACGAAATACTTGTCTTCCAGTTCTTGTTCAAAATCTATCATTCAATTTAAATAAGTTGTTCTTCAATCACAAACTGCCGATCATAAACCGATTAGACAGAGGGATGGAGTTGAACCAATTGCTTAAAGCCGCTTTTCATTTCGCGTGCACGTGGTAATAATATCATATAGAATAATACTCGTACAAAGACTTTTCCAGGAAATATGTAGTTTTTTTGATTCTCATACCAAACTAGAAGACAAATTTTGAAATCACAGCATACGGTCCTTTTGTCCACCTAAGGGGAGGACATCTTGCGTTAGATGCTACTTAAACAACGCTACCTGTCTGTGAGACCAACATTAGGCCCATCCCACCTGTCCTTACCCACAGCATCCCGATTCCCTTTAATGTATTAGTGTCAATTTGATGAAAGGCCTCTTGGGTATGGAGATAGAACAGGTACACGACCAATATAAGCATGTACAAATGTCAACGACTTTGATAACCTGACGTCCAGAAGAACAGACAAACATGTTCACAGGAACAAGATGGCATACAAAAGGATAAGAGTAACCAGGGCCTGATATATTTGTGCCCATTGAATGGAAGACAGATTTCGAGTTGACCATTATTCGGCACCATTTTTCACATGTGTCTGCACCACAAACAGCACAATGACATGTTCACACCAAGCAATTGTTATGTCACCTGTTTCTCGACCTTGACAACACGGCCCATCATGCTGTGGTCGTCACACACACTTGGCTCTGCACCACTGTATTCTCGGCCTCGTATACGCTCGGTGCTGATGGCTGGTTGCACTCGGCCCACAATCTGTTCAACCCTGTCAATGACACCTTGGTGTCAAGTTCACAAAATTGCTAGAAACTCAAATTATTGCAATGTGAAGACAAAAGTGTGTGCACGCACACATATACTGAACATTCATACATATACACAGACAAACACACATACACACACACACACACACACACACACACACATATGTTATAAACACAGCCAGACACAAACATATTACACACATACATATTACACACAATATTGTACACACAATATTATACACACAATATTATACACGCAATATTATACACACAATATTATACACGCAATATTACACACTCAATATTATACACACAATATTATACAAGCAATATTATACACGCAATATTATACACAAAATATTATACACGCAATATTATACACGCAATATTATACACGCAATATTATACACGCAATATTATACACGCAATATTATACACGCAATATTATACACACAATATTATAGACGCAATATTATACACACAATATTATACACACAATATTATACACGCAATATTATACACGCAATATTATACACACAATATTATACACACAATATTATACACGCAATATTAAACACGCAATATTATACACGCAATGTTAAACACACAATATTATACACACAATATTATACACACAATATTATACACGCAATATTATACACACACACACACACACACACATTATAGACACACACACATATATACACACACACACACACACACACACACACACACACACACACACACACACACACACACACATACACACACACAAACACATTATAGACACACGCACACGCACACACACACACACATACACACACACACACACACACACACACACATTATAGACACACACACACACACACATTATAGACACACACACATTATAGACACACACACACACACATTATAGACACACACACACACACACACACACACAAACACACACATTCTAGACAAACACACACACACACACACACACACACACACACACATACACATTATATACACTTTTGGGATGAAAGTTGGACATCACTAGAGTAAAACGAGTTGGTTCATTAATAAAGAATATCCACAGGATATCAGTTGAAACCGTATGGGAAGAATGTAGAGAGATAATGAATTTAGTTTATAATGATAGAATGTAGAGAGATAATGAATTTAGTTTATAATGATAGAATGTAGAGAGATAATGAATTTAGTTTATAATGATAGAATGTAGAGAGATAATGAATTTAGTTTATAATGATAGAATGTAGAGAGATAATGAATTTAGTTTATAATGATAGAATGTAGAGAGATAATGAATTTAGTTTATAATGATAGAATGTAGAGAGATAATGAATTTAGTTTATAATGATAGAATATAGAGAGATAATGAATTTAGTTTATAATGATAGAATGTAGAGAGATAATGAATTTAGTTTATAATGATAGAATGTAGAGAGATAATGAATTTAGTTTATAAAGATAGAATATAGAGAGGTGATGAATTTAGTTTATAATGATAGAATATAGAGAGATAATGAATTTAGTTTATAATGATAGAATATAGAGAGATAATAGTAGTGTATATATGTTGCTTCTGGGACACTCTCATTTTCCCATTGACTTACATGTTAATTTTTCCCCTCCCTCATTGCCCCTAAACACCTCTATTTCTCTCACCCTGTTCTTTACGAACCTTCTAACCTTTTGACATGTTATCCTTATTCATTAGACCACTTAAACAATGGTCCTTCTGTGTGAGCCTGTGATCCTTCTGACCTTATGGACCTTTTAACCTTTTACTCTTAATATCATCTGGTGAATCATCTTTGACCCACTCAAACAACGACCCTACAAATATTTGTTTATGCGTGGGAAATAATTTAATTCTCTTGCCACTCTCTTCACCATCTAATATATTAACAAAAAAGATGTTTGAGTTTGGTTCTTTATTAAGATATTTTAACTGAGCTAAGATAAAATGGTAAACCTCCCTAGTAGTGTAATAATGTTGCTTCTGGGACACCTCCGTTTAACATGGGAAATCCCTATCTAATGTCATTTACCCCCTTGTCTTTTTCAAAAATCATAAACACCTCTATTTCTCCCACCCTCATCTTTATGAACCTTTTGTCTGTAGTACCTATCCTTAATGTTGTTCATTAGACCACTCAAACACTACAAATATTTGTTTTCTCTTATAGACCTATCATCCTTCTTCTACATATCATCTGGCAGATTAATCTTTGACCCATTCACTTCCATATTAATTCTTTCCATTCCCTCATTGACCCTAAACACCTCTATTTCTCTCACCCTGTTATTTACGAACCTTCTAACCTTTTGACATGTTATCCTTATTCATTAGACCACTTAAACAATGGTCCTTCTGTGTGAACCTGTGATCCTTCTGACCTTATGGACCTTTTAACCTTTTACTCTTAATATCATCTGGTGAATATAACCCACTCAAACAACGACCCTACAAATATTTGTTTATGCGTGGGAAATAATTTAATTCTCTTGCCACTCTCTTCACCATCTAATATATTAACAAAAAATATGTTTGAGTTTGGTTCTTTATTAAGATATTTTAACTGAGCTAAGATAAAATGGTAAACCTCCCTCAATGTTCTTGTTTGAGCGCCTCCAGTGCCACATACCATTTTTAAATTAAAGTATATATTTTCCTGGCAACCATCAAAGTTTTCCGTCCACTCAAAAATATTTCCATCTTTTTTACCCAATTCACCGGTATTTAAATTAATTCTCTTATTTGTTTTGTAAATCGTTTTACCAGTTGTCTTTTCAATTATACCTATTTGATATTTTTCACATTCGTTATGTTTACCATTTATATACCAAGGTTGATTACACCTCCACTCTTTAGTCTGGTTGGTACTTGGTTCTATCATTTATATAATAGTAAAAAGGCGGCGGTAGCCCGTTAAAATCCCTAACCCCCCTTTTTAACTTATCACTTATATACTTATATAACCATAAGGGAGACTATCAATTCCATTTTCTAAAATAAACCTCTTATCATCAAAAGCCCCCAATGCTTTCTTATTCATCTCTTCTGAATATAATTGATGTTTATAACTTCTTATTCCATTAATCTTTCTAAACTCTTCTTTCTTTGTTGTTAAACAGTTATAATAATCCTTAAAGTTTATTGTTTCTTTAATGACATTTTTCTTTATGCCTTTTAACTTCTTATCAGTTTTTTCAACGTTATTCACAATGTATTTATAAGCATAAGCCTTAGACCTCAATCCCACAAATTCACTCATGACATTTCCTCCTAATTCATCCTTAAACTTTCCAATCACCTTTTTATTTTTAGAAGAGAACAACTCACTCTCTGGACTGTAATTACTAGTGTCATATATATTAATGTCCTTTTTCATGTCTGAATAAACATCATCAGTATTAATTTGCAAAATAAAACTATCTGTATCCATATAAAGTAGATTAACATCATTTTGATATTTCTTCCTCAAGTTATTATAAAAGTAATCATACATTAATGACTTTGATAAATCAAGAATTGATGTTCCAATATAAATAGGTTTGTTCATTTCAATACTCTCTTTAATCAAATGGATCGCACAAAAGTTCTCAGTAAAGACCTCAGCTCGAGTAAAACTCGGTCTATTAATTAATTTTGATGCTTGTTCCCAAGATGTTGATAGTCTGATATTTTGTCTTTTCCTCACATTCTCCATAGTCTTACCAAAGACCGCATTATTCATCAATTTATAAAAGTCTTTCTCAAAATCTGTTTTTGACTCTGTTCTTCTTTGTGTATTAAAATCAATGTACCCCTTTAACCAATGACTTTGATTGAACTTTAGAACCCTATGGATCTTCTCTACTCTTCGACCTTTTGATAAATATTGTCGCAAATTTCTTTGGTGTAGAACATAATTTTTCTTGTTATATAATGTATACACAAAGAATTAAGTTAAGCACCCCCCCGTTTTTTTACAACCTCGCACATTACAAGTTTGTTGTCGTCAAAACAGTGTAATATACCCATGATATTGCTATATTTTCTGGAGAAGTGATATTATGGTCACATAAAAACATAACAATCATGCCGTTTTCAATATTTTATTCTGAATAATTTAAGGTGAAATTTTTTGGGAATTTTAGGCATATTTTCACCTCAATTTAAGTATGGAGCTATAGGTCCATCACGGACAGTGTGGATGACGTTTATGTTTTCTAACGTACAGTCATTGTTCTGAGAAGACCTCTAGCGATCTTTGCGTCAATAACGTGTGTATGACCCACGTGATCGGATCACTGACTCAACCCTACGTCTCATAGACCCTGTAAGCCGTCGTATGCGTTGCTGTGGCAGGTTGTTCCATTCCCGATGTAATGCACGTTCCAATTCATCCAGATTGGCTATTGGAGGGACCATCTTCGCAATTTGTCGTCCCAACATGTCCCAAACGTGCTCGAGGGGGTTCAGGTCAGGACTGTACGTAGGCCAGGGGATGGTTGTCACAGCACCTTGCTCCATCCGATCACGTGGGTCCTACACACGTTATTGACGCAAAGATCGCTAGAGGTCTTCTCAGAACAATGACTGTACGTTAGAAAACATAAACGTCATCCACACTGTCCGTGATGGACCTATAGCTCCATACTTAAATTGAGGTGAAAATATGCCTAAAATTCCCAAAAAATTTCACCTTAAATTATTCAGAATAAAATATTGAAAACGGCATGATTGTTATGTTTTTATGTGACCATAATATCACTTCTCCAGAAAATATAGCAATATCATGGGTATATTACACTGTTTTGACGACAACAAACTTGTAATGTGCGAGGTTGTAAAAAAACGGGGGGGTGCTTAACTTAATTCTTTGTGTATAGTAAGTAATTTTTCTGTTGATTCACCTATATCAAACGATCGTTGATTAATCACTCAACCATTCTTTCTTTGGACTTTCTTTCTCACAAGCAAATGGGAGATCTTTGTGTAGGTTATGGAGTTCCTCTGGATATTTTAAATCAATTTCAAAATAATAACCAACTTTTTCTTCATCCAATTCTTTTTGTGTAGAGATACATACATCTTGTAAAACGTTTTTGTAGTCTTTTTCCTTTACCCATCTAAGTTTTCCATAAGGAAGAGCCTGAGACATTGCCCAGCCATACAGGTTGTTCGCGTCATAGTACATCAAGTAAGAACTCTCTTTCGTTGGATCATAATTTGGAAGATATTTGTTATTTGCTTTTGCGTATCTACTCGAGCAGACTTGTGAAATTCCACCTCTTTTTGCCTTTTCAATCATCAAAAGCATATCAACATCGGTTATCAAATCCAAACCTTGTTTTGTCATTTTCAACATCGCACTCCAGGCCAATCCAGGTGCTGTGTAGTAGTGAGCAGGATCCAATCCATATCCAGTGCGACAAACAGATCTAAAGGCTTCAAATACATCGGCCAATAAAAGCACATCAGTTTTGAGATACAAATCGTGATACTCGCCAAGATTCTTGATGTTATATTTTTCCCAAACATTTTGTGCGTGTACATAATCTTTATCAGATATATTACTGTTGTTTAATTTGTTATAGAAATTTTCTTTTGAAGGAAGTTGTGTTTCATTGAATCTCTCAAATGAGTCCATATAGTCATAGGGGTAAATTCCCTTTTGTGTTAGAAAATCTTTATCTAAAAAATACTCTGAAAGACATGGAAACTCTTTTAGATTTTGAACCAAGTTAACCAATGGACTTGCCATGAATTTAAATGTATCAAGAAATCTGATATGAGTAATAGGAGATGTGTGAATTGTTTTTGTGAATGAAATGTATTTCTGATCCGTGTTTGGAATTGCTGAGATACTTCCAGAAGTCTTTGAGAGTTCCTTGATAAATAGATGTGTATCATAATGAGCGTTGTTATGAAGAAAGACAGGAATGAAAGAGGGGAGTTGATAATTAATATTACAACTTTGATGAGCCGGACCTCTATATTTACCAGTGAGATGACAATGGTCTCTAACCTTTAGACCTTTACCAATTTTCTCCTCACAAATATGACAGACATTGTTTTTTATAAATTCCCTTTTTTCTTTACTTGTTAAGGACATTGGTTTATTGGTTTCTCTCATTATCTTGGTTAATCGAACACAGTCTTTTTCTAGTCGTTTCACAAACTCCTCTGGGGTATTTGAGCCTCTATACATCTCTAACTTGTTATATTTATCACCAACGGATGATTTGATATAATAACAAAAACCACAAGGAGTATGTTTTTGATATTTATTTGTGTATGATTCTTTTGGATCTGGAGAAGCAGTATCAATTTTTTCTAAAATACTTTCAAAATCAGCATATATAACAAATGGATGTTTGATCTTTTTATTTTCATCTTTGAATGTGATCTTTGAGCCTTCTTTAGGCATATTGATTACCGTTGATTTATGTTCGCCACAATAATTTGAATGTCTATCTAATCTTTCTTGTGAATTGAAGAAGTTAAGACAACGCAAACAAATATATATTTTATTTGTTCTCTTACAGACTTGTGGTTTTATTAATTTAGCAATATCTTTGATGTATGTATAATGTGAATTTTCGTCTGAATTAAAATATAGAAGATTAATATGAGTTTGTTTACAATTGTCAGAAAGCTTTAAAACCTGAATGTTGTTTGTTTCTGTTAGACCATAAACATTAACTGATAAATTATTCATCTTTTCAAATTTAGGAATATCATTTAAAGTCATCGGAAACTTTAGATCTTTCGTATTTAATGTATTCTCATATTTTTTATAATGAGATACTCTTTCATCATGAAAATGTGGAGGATGTAAGTGTGCTAAAATAGACCAGAGAAAACATTTATTGTCTTTATTTTTGATATTGATAACTGCTTTTCTATTTTTGATAACACTGGGTAAATCAATGTAAGAAGAAGCTTTTAGACGATCTGATTTAAGAATATGAATGTCTATGTAAATAATTTTTCCTATATTGAATCCACTTCCTATGATTGAATTATCCACATCTTGCTCTTGTTTAATAAGTTCATCATAGACTCCTGATGTTTTAAAATCTTGATATGAAGATATAAAGTGTGGCTCAGTTCTCATGTATGGTGCATCTATAACTCCTTCATCCTTTGTCATTTCTAATTTTACTCCCATATAAAATTTAAGTGGTTTCATTTCCTTTAGTGTTTTTTCAATCAACGTTTGAACAGCAGGTTTAACTATTTCTACAGCATCAACTATAGACTCTGGTTCAGGAGGTTTGAAGTTAAAGACTCTTATTTTAATATGTCCTTTGAATGCTCCATCAGAGTTTTTAGTTGTGATAAAATTTGATAAATGTAGATTTGTTTTAAGATGTATTTTGAAGCCTTTCTTGAGGATATTTTTATTACATGTAGAACAGTGTTTTGTTTCAGGTGGAAGAGGGGAAAGTTTGTTAAAAATGTTGTATGTATGTTTTGCGGTGAGAATATGTTGTTTATAATATTTTACTTCCTTCTCGCAAGTATCACAATAAACCATATTTATAGCGTGAGAAAACGTGGTGTTTTATATATATCACTGTGCTTAAAATAAAACACTTTTGGGCTTTACAGCTCCGTTTTATATATATCGCTGTGCTTAAACTAAAACACTTTTTCACTCAGAATCATCTAAGTCATAACTATCACATGATTACTCAGAATCATACTCAGAGTCATCAATAAAGCTACTCTCATAACTATCATTTGAGCACAAACTATTAGTATCATAACTATCATCTGTGTTCAATGAAATACTATCATCACCATCGTCCAAGTTCAATGAAATACTATCATCACTATCGTCCGAGTTCAATGAAATAGTAAAATCTTCACTGCTGTATTGACTCATATTTAATTAGCAAGAAAAATATTCCCATCAATATCTATATACTTTCTTTCATTAAGAGATTCAATCTCTACAATTTTTATATCAAAAGTTATCTTTAAATAATCTCTAACTATCATAGAACGAAATGACATTTCACCAGAAATATTAACATCATTCATTTTACTTAGATCTACACCCTTTGGATTATTAAAGAAAATACAAATGTCTCCTCTAGAATTATTAATGGTCTTATCATTCTTTTTCAAAGTATCGTGGTCAATCACTTTTTCAAGCTTTGAATAAATTGCCAGGAGTAGAGGAGAAACTTTTGTTAGATTTACTTTAATGGATGTCTTTCCAGGTATAGTTAGAGCTCTTCCTTTAAATGAAATAGAGGGGCTCATGTTATTTTCCATAACTGGTTTTACCCAAAAATTTCCATATTTATCTTTGTTCAATTTAACATCTTTGACATATTTTTCTATATCTTCCACCGAAGTAGAGATTGATTGAAATTTGTCTTTTGTGCTTTGAAACATTGTATTTATTAATGAATAAACTTGCGTTTAGTTGTAAAAATTTACTATATAAATATGATAAGTTCTGAAGGATATTTAGAATTTCCAGACTCTCCATATGATAAATTAGAGAATTGTCCGGCTTGTGATAGAGTGGGGCTTAATAATGAGTGTTCATATAAACAATGTTTATTCTGTGATTATATTCTAATTAATGATAATAAGAAATATAAAAAAACATATAACTCTTTTAAATTAGAACCAAAAATGAATTACTTTACAAGATTAATAAGAGAGATGAATGTTAAGCATTATGGTGATAATACACCATTTCTTACAAGGAAAGAGACTCTTTGTATTGAGGAAATGTATAAGGGTTTAATGATATTTATTATTCAAAATAATTTTCATGGAAATGTTAATACAAGATACTATATAAATAAAATAATGAATTATTTTGAAATTAAACCCGAACTCAGGATAAAATATAGAGTTTCTAAAATAGCTCAAAAAAAGTTAGATGACTTGTTTTCCAAATATATAAATGAATGATTTTTTACCCGTTTGGGAAAATAAGATAAAGTTTAATAACCATAAAAACATTCCAAATTCATTGAGATGTCTAATAGTTGGTTCAAGCGGATGTGGGAAAACCTGTTTACTTTTAAAGATGCTCCTTGGTCCTAATTTTTTAGATTATGATAATTTAATAATTTTTACAAAGTCAAGTTTTCAACCCGAGTATCAACTACTCTCACAGGGTTTTAATGCAGGTCTTAAAAAGGAAGACATTATCGGTTTATTTAAACTTCAAAACAAACTAAATGATTATAACATTGAGGATATAATACAACTATTTTGTGATACACAGAAACCTAAACCAAAACCCATAACTTGTATTCTCAGTGATAATACGGATGATATACCTTCACCTCAAGATTTAGATAAATCAAAAAAGAACCTCGTCATCTTTGATGATTGTGTTAATGAGAGAAACCAAACAGTAATGGATAGCTACTATACAAGAGGGAGACATTCTTCTTGTAATTGTATTTATCTTAGTCAGTCATATTTTCAACTCCCTCGACGCTCAATAAGAAACAATGCCAATACTTTTATTTTATTTAAGTTAAATTCAATAGATGTAAATAATTTTTGGAGAGATAATTGCTCTACGTTATGTAGTAAAAAAGAATTTGAAAATTATATGAAACACACGATTGGAAAATATAAATATATTGTTGTGAAACAAGATGAGATACTAAATGATATTTTTCAATAAATAAATACAGAAAATGAATACCGAAGAAAGAGAAAGAAAGTTTAAGGAACATCAACAATTAGTTTCAAAAGTTGTTAAACAACAGGAAGAGATAAAGAAGAAACGGAGACAGAAACTAACTGGTGAAGAAGCCTTTGAAAGAAAACAAGAGAAATTCTTTAAACCACTTTTGAAAACTCAACACTCACCTACAGTTCCCACGGTAGAATTTACTCCGAAAAAACTTCAAATGCTCAAAGATTTTAGTCAGATAACAAAACAAGAACTTGGTGAATTAGAATATGATGACGAGGGATTATTTCGGAAACTTGAGGAGGTAAATCAACCCCCTAATTATGTTGTGGAAGCTCTTCAAAACAATGAATATTCGGCGGGTTCAAAAACCAGAGCAGGTCTCATTCCAACAGAAGAACCAGCAGTGTTTCATCTTGTGGAAGAAAAGGTATTGATATTTAATGATGAATTGATGTTCTTGAGTTCTACTCAACCAAATGTTAAATTAACTCCAAGATTAATGTTTCTTCTAACAAACCCCGGATTCAGCGGTTCAAAATATTTTGAGGAACCACTTGATATGGAAAGAGAGGAAGATAGGGAATATATTGAGTTGTTAAATGCACTTGATTATGGACTTTCTGTTGCTGGTAAAAGTAAGAAGAATGAGAAGGAGAAACATATTATTGATGCTTTAACTAAACTTGGTTCAGGTGTTAGTTTTCTTCCAAATGACCCATCACAATTAGTTAATAGGCTATTATTGTTGTTAGGTAGTAAGAAGGCTGGAAACAACAATTGTTTTAATGAATCCTCAGCCATTTTAGATCAGTTGATGAATATGAAAATAATTAATAAATGTCAATACAAAGATATTTTATTAGATATTAAATAAGATGAGAAGCACAATTCTTAGTTTTAATTTCACAACGAGCGATTACACAGCTTCATTCCATTACCCACTACAACTTGACCCCCTTACCTCATATGAGGCATCTTTATTGTCGATGGAAACTTATAATACCTTGTTTAATATCACAGAGAAAAACAGCAAGTTTAGTTATAATCCAGGAAGTGGATATAAAACTATAACTGTTTCACCTGGAGCTTACGAGATTTCTCAAATATCTTCAGAAGTCTCTCGCCTTATGAAAGAAAAAGGTGATGAACCAAAAAATATTGTAATAGCTATTCAAAAACACACTTCAAAATCAACTATTAAACTTAAAAATAATTATAAAGTTGATTTCACGATTGAAAATTCGTTTAGAGAGCTATTGGGTTTCTCTTCAAAAAAGATTGAAAATAACGGGACGTTTTACAGTGATAATGTTATCCAAATATCCTCCGGTATAAATTCAGTATTAATTCATTGTGATTTGATTGATGGTGCTTATAACAATGGAATAAGAACAAATACAATATTTTCATTCAGTGCATACTCAACCCCGATTGGTTATAAATTTAATATGGAACCAAAAAATCTTGTCTATTTACCTGTGTCAGGAAAAACCATATACAGAGTAAATTTTAGGATAACCGACCAAGATAATCGTATGATATCCTTTAATGATGAAATTATATCCATCAGAATTCACCTACGTGAAGTTTTTCAATAAATAAATAATGGTTATTGTGAGAAAACACGAGTTGGGAAAATATAAAATAATTACAGGGGAGGGCATGTTCCTTTCACCAGACTATACAAGGTATGTGGGTAGAGGATACTATAAACCTAAGAGACAACGAGGTGTAGGTCATCAATTTCGAAATAAAGGAGATGGGATAATTGATACTCTAATGGGTATTGGTTCAACCATCCTTAAACATAAAGACCTAATTGGTTCAACTGCTTCTGCCGTGGGCTCCGTTGCAGGTGCTATAAAGAGTATAAAAGATGCTCAAAAGGAGTCTCATAAATTACAAGCAATCAAAGAAATAAAAAAAGGTAAAACTCAACTATCTTCACAAGAACGACTAAAAATCATTAAAATACTTGGGTCAGGGTTTCAACAATTTTAATGCTATATAAATACAAGTATGGAAGCGATTGATAGTATCTATGATTTGGATGATACGATTATCATTTCAAACTCCACTAAAAAGGAAGACTATTTTAAGGTAAATGCTATAACAGGAACAGACTGGAATTCAAACGGAACAAAAAGTTTTGAAATAAATAATCAACAAACTTACTTGAATATAGCTGATAGTTTCTTGCTGTGTAAATTTAAATTCACTAAGGCTGCGAATAATACTAATGCTACACTCGTAAATGATTTCTTCTGGAAAATGTTTGACAGTGTCCGCCTGTATATTGGAACACAAGAGGTTGAAGCGGTTGATTATGTCTCTGCTACATCTGAAATGATGAAATTTACACTATATTCGTTTAGTGATAGAATGGGTAAGGGAGCTGTTGAAGGTTTTATTCCTGATATGTCAACGGGTACAAACGCAGACCCTGGTTATAGTCAAAGGAAGTCAATGTATAATGATGACGCAAAAGCTGAGAATAGTTTTACCGTAGCAGTACCTCTGAAAGGTATATTTGGATTTTGTGATTATGATAAAGTTTTGTATGGGCTTAAAATTAGATTTCAACTACAAAGGAATGATAATGTAAATAGATTGCTTTTTGGGGATGAAAATGCTTTTGGAGAAAATAATAAATTTGTTATTAATGATTTGTGTTGGTATATCAGTGAATATACTCCTAATCTTAAAACGGAAGAGATGTTAAATAGAAGACTTAACTCAAAGAAACCGCTAAATGTATCATACCTTAAAAGAAGATGTCAACACGTTAAACTGGAACACACTACCTACACTTGGAATTTAGGTGTTCTTCAAGGAAAGCCACGATACCTCTGGCTCATTTTTAAAAAACCAGATGGAGAGGACGGTACTAATAAGAATAATGCCCTGAGTGATAATGCAAAGGTGAAACAACTTCGGGTTTCTCTTGATGGCATATTTTATCCGCGAGATAGATTGGAAATTGATTGGGAAAAAAATGATTATGCGGAAGCCTACAAGTCCTACCAAAAGGTGTGTGAAAGTAATGGTAATAATGAGCCTATTTTGGATATGGTTGCGTTTCAAAAACTTTATACAATCTACGCAATTGACCTGAGTTCTCAAAAGGAAACTATAAAGTCTAATCGAGTGGATACTTCTCTATACATTGAAAGAGGGGAGAGTGAAGAGGTTAATGCATATTGTTTGCTTTTGGAGGAAACAGAATTACAGATTAATACAGATAATGGTGTTATGATTAATATCACATAGGTTTTTTCTCATAAATAAATGGTTGGGGTATATGTTAATCAAATCAATCTTAATAAATTAACATCTTGTATTCAAAATCAAAAGCCTTGTATTATTAATGTTAATACAATTCAAAGAAAAGGAGCTGTAAGAATTGATGTTTTACTCACACACACACAAGTAAAAACACTAAATGATGTTGGATCACTTAAAATTAAAATGACGAAACCTATGTTAAAGAAATATTCAATAGACGAGTCAAGAGAAGGATTTCTCCCGTTTCTAATTCCTTTATTTGCTGGTTTAAGTGCGGCGGGAGCATTGACTGGTGGTATTTCAGCAGCGGTAAAAACTGCTAACGAAAGGAAGGCACAACTAAAAGCTCAAAAAGAATTGGAAAGACATAACAAGGAGTTGGAGAAACAAATTAGTGGAAGTGGTGTAATTGTAGATTTTGCTCAAAAACTTGAAAGTCTACCTGATAAAGCTAGATTGTTGGTTGGAGATATGCTTTCCTCTATCGCTCAAGCGGGTGTTAAACTAACTAAACGGGGTAATGGATTGTATCTTTCTTATAAATAAATGGATAAATGGTTTAAACAATTTGGAAAGAATACAACATCAAATATAGAACTAGCTAAGTATTGTAAAACACTAAAAATTGATAATGTGGTTATTTGTATGAGAGATGAATTAATACATATAAATAAGAATACAAAGAATATTATTATGAATTTAGACACACAGAATGGTTCTCATTGGGTTTGTATTCATAATAGTCAGGATAAATATTATTTTGATAGTTATGGTATGCCACCACCTGTTGAAGTAATACAATTCTTACAGAATGGTGTTTATCAAACATTTCAAGTTCAAGAAATTAATTCTAAATGTTGTGGTCAATTATGTTTATATATATTATTTCAACTCAACAATAATGAAAATTTTTATGATATCATTTTTAATCTAATATAAATGACTTATGTTGGAAAAGATGGTTCTATCTTTGGAAAATCCTCTCAGGATATTGATTTATCAAATTATTATACAAAGGCACAGGCTGAACGACAAAAATATAGTGTAAGTAAAAATATTAATATGAAGAATACTTATAAATTAATCAATTATCCAAACCCTACAGATGCGAATGACTTAATTAGATTAAGTGATTTATCACAATATATATTTTTAAAGAAAACAGCACGTTTTGTTAAACAAGTAAAATTTACAACCACAACACCTGGTTATACTGACCATACACCTTTCCTCATTGAATTTAACTACCTGCTTACAATTGAATTTTATAAAGAAGGACATTTAGTTAATATGCGAATTAATAAATGGGGGTATGATATGCCTGATTTAGGGTATAATTGGTCTTTTTCAATAAACATAGAAGACCTACATGATTTAAATCAGTCTCGTAAAGAAGAATATTATCCACTTGGTGAAGATAAGGATTTATGTGGAAGTACAATTAGTAAACAACAAATACGTGATTTTAAGAAAAGAAAAATATATGATAGTATAGCGATGGTTCGCATGACAAAGAAGGAAGGTAATGAGATAAGGATAGAAAGCCGAGGAATACAAACCGATTTGGTAGTGGGAAGATGGGGTGGTATTACCTGTCATAATATTAATCTCACGTATATTTCTGATACATAAATGGCAGGAAGAAGACTACAAGAGAATTATAATTTTTGTATTCAAGGATACCTACAAGAAAAGGGTGCTCGGTATTACATACCTTATGATTTGGAGCATATACATGGGAATTTTGTCATAAAAAACTGGCCTTATACTGATATTGTTAAACCCACAAATAGAGACTCGTTTAAAGTATTAAATAAAAATGAACTTCTCAAAGTTATGAAATATAAAACTCTTTTAGAAATCGTCAACAAATCTTATTGGTATCCTATTATGAGAAAAATAATTATAGATACAAGAATATCTCAAAATCCAGATGAGTATATGAATAATATTCTTTGGGGTTTAAACTCAAGGGAAGCAAGGGATGAGGAAGGAGTTGAAGAAGAGAAGGAGAAAAGAGAGAAAAGAGAGAAGGAGGAGAGGGAACAAAGAGAGAGGGAGGAGAGGGAGATGGAAATCAGAGCGATTCAAAAAAAGTGGATGTATTACAGCAAGAAGATCAATCTCAACTCACCAAAGAGGAAAATAAAGAAAGAATGAATGCTGTGAAAATATTGATATCAAAAATTGCTAAGATAAATGAGGAAGGAGTTAAAGAAGAGAAGGAGGAAAGAGAGAAAAAGGAGAAGGAGGAAAGGGAGAAAAAGGAGGAGGAGAGGGAGAAAAAGGAGAAGGAGGAGAGGGAGGAAAGGGAGCAAAGAGAGAGGGAGGAAAAATATAAAAAGATGGAAATCAGTGAGATTCGTAAAAGATTGAGTGTATTACAGCAAATAAATCAATCTCAACGCACCGAAGAGGAAATTAAAGAATTAACAACTCTTATGAAGATAATGGTTTCAAAAATAACGTCAATGTCTTCAATTTCAGGGAGGAGATTTAAACGAGAAAGTGGTGAAGAAGAAGAAGAAGAAGGAAAAGATTATGTGATTGATGATGTTGGTGTCATTGACTTTAGTTAGTTTTTATTTGTAAATAAATGGAGGAGAGAGTGAAGGCATTCCTTAGGATTCTTTATGTTTTAAAAATAAAGATTGAAATGTATATGTTGAAAACCAAAAAGGTTTTGATACTCTGTCAGAATTTTTCTGATAAATAAATATGAGTTATTGTCTCAAATGTAAAAAGAAAACTAAATCTAAAAATATCTCTTATGTTAAAGCTAAAAATAATAGAGTTTATCAAAAAGGAATATGTCAAGTGTGTGGCTCTAAAAAGTGCCAATTCATCTCACCTAAAAGAGGAGGAGACATACAAAAGTTTCTGTCAGGAAGTAAATTTACAACAACTGGAATTCCAGGGGAATTACACCTTCCAGGGTATTCTTTCTGTGGTCCAGGAACAAACCTGGATAAAAGAATAGATGAGGCTGACAATCCTAAACCTTGGTCTAAACCTACAAATAGGGTTGACGAAGTGTGTATGAAGCATGATATTGCTTATGGGAAAACCACTACGTTGACTGAAAAACATAAAGCCGACAGCGAAATGTTGTATAATTTGTCTTTGATACAAAATCCAACGTTGAGAGAGAAAGTTGATAGGTTTATTGTGAGAAATTTGATAAATGCTAAATTGAAACTTGGTCTTGGTTATTCCTCAAAAAACTATTAGGCTCTAATGATGTCATCAAGACTGAGGAGCTTTTGGCTGAAGAATTACACAAACCTATAATCACAAAGTTTAAAAGAAGGAAGGTTTATTCTAAATACACCGACCACATATGGTCCGCTCATTTAATTGAATTGAATAATGACAGGGGATACAGGTATGCTTTAACCGTTATTGATTTGAGGAGTAGATTTGCCTGGGTTGTCCCTTTAAAAAATAAAAGGGGTGATACTTTAATGTTAGCCTTTAAGCTAATATTTGATCGGGATAAAAGGAAACCAAAGAAGTTATGGACTGATGAGGGAACAGAGTTCTATAACAAAATATTCATGAAATTTCTTAAGGGGAAGGGTATTAAATTATACAGCACCTTTAATGAAGGAAAGGCAGTTGTTATTGAGCGTTTTAATCGTACTTTAAAAGAGAAATTATATAAAAAATTCACACAACTCGGTTCTCAAAAATGGGTGTATTTAATTCAGGATATTGTAGATAATTACAATAATACAGTTCATTCATCAACAAAATCAAAACCATCAGAAACATTTACAAAATTAGAATATGAAAAGGAGATTAATTTGAGAAAGCCCAAGTTCAAAGTTGGTGATATTGTAAGGATATACAAATGGAAAAGTCATTTTGAGAAAGGTTATACACAAAAATGGACTAATGAATTATTTAAAATCATTGATGTAATGGATACAGTCCCTTGGACCTACAAATTATATGATTTAAATGGAGAAGAAATCTTGGGTTCATTTTACTCGCAAGAATTACAAAAAACAAAGCTAATAATTCATTAAACAACATTTCTATTCACCCCACCCAGATTAGCTAATTTAATTCGTGGTAATAAAAAAAAAAATAAAAAAAAAAAAAAATCATAAGCCACGCCCACACCGACCCCGCCCACACAGACCCCGCCCACACCGACCCCGCCCACACCCATCACCCCCCACCCCCCGTGCGTTCCCCCACCCTTGATCCCCCCTCATCCCACCCCCACCTTCCCCACACACACAAGGGGAGGGGAGGGGTGGGATGGGGGGGAAATCAAGGGTGGGGGAACGCACCCTCCCTTCTAACCTTTATTCTTTTCTTGTAATTAATAATTAAATAATTCTGGACAAAGCATATATATATAAATAATATTTTAAACAAAATCTTTATATTTTTAAGACATTTTTCTTGAGGTATTACACATTTAACTTCTTCCCAGCACAAATCATCAATCTCTTCCAAACATAAGTCAAAGGTAGTTTCAACAGCAGCAGATATCTTCACGTTTGGAATCTCTTTCTGTCAAAGGCAAGAGGGGTAAAACAAGGAGAGAAATAAATGAATGATATACCCTGAATCACCTCCCACAATGCGCAGGGATATGGTGTACCTATTCGAAACGGTGTACCCACACATTGGCACACACATGCTTACCTCCACAAAATCAAGCTTCGCGTCCAGATCGTCGAGATGAAAATTAAGGATATCACAGGATGACAGGAAATAACCATTCCTATGGAGTCCAAAATCGTCCCACTCCAAGCTTTGGTCTTCGAGGCTGCAAACAAAATAAGGAGAAATTACTATGCTGAAGTAAGCTTGACAAAACATCACACACGCACACACACACATACACATTCACACATACACACACATACACACACAAACACACACAAACACATACACACACGAACACACACACACTAAGGCAGCATCGTTTAACACAAATGTATTAATATTTAGTATCTTACCTTGCATATGAATCTTGCAAGAACGGTGAAACAGGCAAATGGTTTAAATGCTCATTCGCCTCGTTGTAAATCTCTTTCGGAAAAACTTCATTTTCTGCCAAGACCAGGTCATTTTCAAAACCTGAATTGCTGTAATAAAAAAATATATATCATGTTATATAAATTTAAATTAATCACATACAAAGCTCTCACCAACAGTTCAATTCTGAATGTTCAAACAGTTCAAACTTACCCTTGTGAGTATTCTTCATCACTGGAATAAGACAAGTTGTCGTTCATCTTCGTCGATTCACAATGTTTAAAATTGAACTGAATACGGCTTTTTATAATGTAAAATGTATTCAGGGAAGAGAACTGGCTGACAGCATTTCGAGGAATCTCAAGGCGTGTGTGAAAACAGGAAACGAAACTATGAAAACTTTCTGGGAAGTTATCCAAGTCAGTGAAACAACGTCATTTCTCAAAAGCGAATAATTAATTTTAAAAAGGTTTGAGTATGGTGATGGAAGTTGGAGGAGAATTAAATTATTTCCCACGCATAAACAAATATTTGTAGGGTCGTTGTTTGAGTGGGTTATATTCACCAGATGATATTAAGAGTAAAAGGTTAAAAGGTCCATAAGGTCAGAAGGATCACAGGTTCACACAGAAGGACCATTGTTTAAGTGGTCTAATGAATAAGGATAACATGTCAAAAGGTTAGAAGGTTCGTAAATAACAGGGTGAGAGAAATAGAGGTGTTTAGGGTCAATGAGGGAATGGAAAGAATTAATATGGAAGTGAATGGGTCAAAGATTAATCTGCCAGATGATATGTAGAAGAAGGATGATAGGTCTATAAGAGAAAACAAATATTTGTAGTGTTTGAGTGGTCTAATGAACAACATTAAGGATAGGTACTACAGACAAAAGGTTCATAAAGATGAGGGTGGGAGAAATAGAGGTGTTTATGATATTTGAAAAAGACAAGGGGGTAAATGACATTAGATAGGGATTTCCCATGTTAAACGGAGGTGTCCCAGAAGCAACATTATTACACTACTCTCCCTCAATGTTCTTGTTTGAGCGCCTCCAGTGCCACACACTTTTTGGTAGGCTCTGCCCACTTTTTGTTAAGCTCCGTCCACTTTTTGGTAAGCCACGCCCACTTTTTGTTAAGCCACGCCCACATTTTTACTAAGCCACGCCCACTTTTGTTAAACCCCGCCCACTTTTACTAAGCTCCGCCCACTTCTGCTAAACCCCACCCACTTTGTTAAGTCCCACCCACTTTATAAACTTCAGCATTGTATCATTTCCAGGTAATACATTACATCATTTTCAGGGAATTTCCATCACATCATTTCCAGTTAAGACACGCCCAGGGAATTTCCACAGGAAATGACACACCCAGTCCTTATAAAAGGCACCGACCATACAGGCTTTTTCAAACACGCTTTCTGCTTCACTTGAGAATGGACTACTATGCCGAAATGGAATGGGATAACTTTGCTATTCCTTGGAGTCCTACTACCTGTGTAGAACTCAACCTTCAGATTGATGAACTGGACTCGAACCTCTTATCAATGGAGGTAAGTTTGTTTATTTATTTATTTATTTATTTAATTATTTATTTTAATTTTTTTTTTTAGATGAGACTCGTGTAAGAGTTAACAAAGTTTATTTTAATATTCATAGAGCTTGATTTATACAAATAAAAAATATTGTATTAAATTAATACATTGTTATTTTCTTTCACAGGAAATTGTATCTGAGATACGAAATGAAAATTCTGCTTTTAACACAACTTGGGATGAAGTTATTTTTTTGTTTGAAGACATTTTGAACAACCAAGACCCCCAGAACGAGTTCTACCTTGATGACCCAGCCAAAGAGTTATACCTTGGAGATCCACAAAATCCTGAAAAAGAGTTTTACCATGATGATACTTGTTGTGAGTTATCAAAACAAAACCCACTGAACAAGTTCTACCTTGATGAGCCAGAATACAAGTCATACATTGGAGACCCACAAATTTCTGAAAATTGGGAAAGGGGAGTTCTCCCTGATGGTCCGCAGTTATACTATGTGAGACACATCATAGAAACCCTAAAAAATTGTGAAATGGGAATTCTCCCTGATGGTCCGCAGTTATACTATGTGAGACACATCATAGAAACTCTAAAAAATTGGGCAAGGAGAGTTCTCCCTGATGGTCCGCAGTTATACTATGTGAGACACATCATAGAAACCCTAAAAGATTGGGCAAGGAGAGTTTTCCCCGATGGTCCGCAGTTATACTATGTGAGACACATCATAGAAACCCTAAAAAATTGGGCAAGGAGAGTTCTCCCTGATGGTCCGCAGTTATACTATGTGAGACACATCATAGAAACCCTAAAAAATTGGGAAAGGGAAGTTTTCCCTGATGGTCCGCAGTTATACTATGTGAGACTTATCACGGAAACCCCCAATATTTCTGAAAATTGTGGTTCTACCTTGGGGACTTGGAAAGATGGTTATATTTTTGGAGACTCGGAATGGGGGTTTTGTTTTGATGACTCGGAATGTGATACCTATCTTGGAGGCTCAACAGGAATGTGGTTATACCTTGGGAACTTGGAAAGTTGGTTTTATTTTGGAGACTCTACCTGTGGGGTTCCTCTTGGAGACTCTTTGGATTCTAAAGCAATGAACAATGTTCATTATTTAATGACGCTTGATTTAAGCAACATCAAGAAAGTTCGAGGAAGAAAATGCTGGAAAATTCTTTCTTCCCATTTCTACTTCTTCAAACTTGAAAGCCTTGAAAGACAGAATTGGAGGAAGAGGAAAAAAAAAAAAAAGAAATACGTATTTAAAAAAAGAAGAAAAGAATGATTATGTTAGGGTTTGGGTGGGATTTTGAATGTGAGGGTTAGGGATGGGGTTGGGTTAGGGATGGGGTTGGGTTAGGGTTGGGATTTTGAATGTGAGGGTTAGGGTTGGGGTTGGGTTAGGGATGGGATTGGGTTAGGGTTGGGATTTTGAATGTGAGGGTTAGGGATGGGTTGGGTTAGGGATGGGGTTGGGTTAGGGTTGGGTTAGGGATGGGATTGGGTATGGGATTGGGTTGGGTTAGGGATGGGGTTGGGTTAGGGATGGGGTTGGGTTAGGGATGGGTTGGGTTAGGGATGGGGTTGGGTTAGGGATGGGTTTGGGTTAGGGATGGGTTTGGGTTAGGGATGGGTTTGGGTTAGGGATGGGGTTGGGTTAGGGATGGGGTTGGGTTAGGGTTTGTATATTATTATGACTCACTCACACATACACACACACACACAAAAGTTAAGCCCCAACTGGAAAGTTGAGGGATTCTGTGTTTGGGGTTCACAGATTTAAAAACGTATCCCCATTATACACACACAAAAGTTAAGCCCCAACTGAAACGTTGTGGGATTCTGTGTTTGGGGTTCACAGATTTAAAAACGTATCCCCATTATACACACACAAAAGTTAAGCCCCAACTAAAAAGTTGTGGGATTCTGTGTTTGGGGTTCACAGATTTAAAAACGTATCCCCATTATACACACACAAAAGTTAAGCCCCAACTAAAAAGTTGTGGGATTCTGTGTTTGGGGTTCACAGATTTAAAAACGTATCCCCATTACATTTTATTTATTTATTTATTATTTTCAAGGGTATTACCTGCTTACTTGTGTTTTTTGTAATTCTTGCGAGTAAAACGAACCCAAGATTTCTTCTCCATTTAAATCATATAATTTGTAGGTCCAAGGGTTTGTAGCCATTACATCAACGATTTTAAATAATTCATTAGTCCATCTCTTTGTATAACCTTTCTCAAAATGGCTTTTCCATTTGTATATTCTTACAATATCACCAACTTTGAACTTGGGCTTTCTCAAATTAATCTCCTTTTCATATTCTAATTTTGTAAATGTTTCTGATGGTTTTGATTTTGTTGATGAATGAACTGTATTATTGTAATTATCTACAATATCCTGAATTAAATATACCCATTTTTGAGAACCGAGTTGTGTGAATTTTTTATATAATTTCTCTTTTAAAGTACGATTAAAACGCTCAATAACAACTGCCTTTCCTTCATTAAAGGTGCTGTATAATTTAATACCCTTCCCCTTAAGAAATTTCATGAATATTTTGTTATAGAACTCTGTTCCCTCATCAGTCCATAACTTCTTTGGTTTCCTTTTATCCCAATCAAATATTAGCTTAAAGGCTAACATTAAAGTATCACCCCTTTTATTTTTTAAAGGGACAACCCAGGCAAATCTACTCCTCAAATCAATAACGGTTAAAGCATACCTGTATCCCCTGTCATTATTCAATTCAATTAAATCAGCGGACCATATGTGGTCGGTGTATTTAGAATAAACCTTCCTTCTTTTAAACTTTGTGATTATAGGTTTGTGTAATTCTTCAGCCAAAAGCTCCTCAGTCTTGATGACATCATTAGAGCCTAATAGTTTTTTGAGGAATAACCAAGACCAAGTTTCAATTTAGCATTTATCAAATTTCTCACAATAAACCTATCAACTTTCTCTCTCAACGTTGGATTTTGTATCAAAGACAAATTATACAACATTTCGCTGTCGGCTTTATGTTTTTCAGCCAACGTAGTGGTTTTCCCATAAGCAATATCATGCTTCATACACACTTCGTCAACCCTATTTGTAGGTTTAGACCAAGGTTTAGGATTGTCAGCCTCATCTAATCTTTTATCCAAGTTTGTTCCTGGACCACAGAAAGAATACCCTGGAAGGTGTAATTCCCCTGGAATTCCAGTTGTTGTAAATTTACTTCCTGACAGAAACTTTTGTATGTCTCCTCCTCTTTTAGGAGAGATGAATTGGCACTTTTTAGAGCCACATACTTGACATATTCCTTTTTGATAAACTCTATTATTTTTAGCTTTAACATGAGATATTTTTAGATTTAGTTTTCTTTTTACATTTGAGACAATAACTCATATTTATTTGTCAGAAAAATTCCGACAGAGTATCAAAACCTTTTTGGTTTTCAACATATACATTTCAATCTTTATTTTTAAAACATAAAGAATCCTAAGGAATGCCTTCACTCTCTCCTCCATTTATTTACAAATAAAAACTAACTAAAGTCAATGACACCAACATCATCAATCACATAATCTTTTCCTTCTTCTTCTTCTTCACCACTTTCTCGTTTAAATCTCCTCCCTGAAATTGAAGACATTGACGTTGTTATTTTTGAAACCATTATCTTCATAAGAGTTGTTAATTCTTTAATTTCCTCTTCGGTGCGTTGAGATTGATTTATTTGCTGTAATACACTCAATCTTTTACGAATCTCACTGATTTCCATCTTTTTATATTTTTCCTCCCTCTCTCTTTGCTCCCTTTCCTCCCTCTCCTCCTTCTCCTTTTTCTCCCTCTCCTCCTCCTTTTTCTCCCTTTCCTCCTTCTCCTTTTTCTCTCTTTCCTCCTTCTCTTCTTTAACTCCTTCCTCATTTATCTTAGCAATTTTTGATATCAATATTTTCACAGCATTCATTCTTTCTTTATTTTCCTCTTCGGTGAGTTGAGATTGATCTTCTTGCTGTAATACATCCACTCTTTTTTGAATCGCTCTGATTTCCATCTCCCTCTCCTCCCTCTCTCTTTGTTCCCTCTCCTCCTTCTCTCTTTTCTCTCTTTTCTCCTTCTCTTCTTCAACTCCTTCCTCATCCCTTGCTACCCTTGAGTTTAAACCCCAAAGAATATTATACATATACTCATCTGGATTTTGAGATATTCTTGTATCTATAATTATTTTTCTCATAATAGGATACCAATAAGATTTGTTGACGATTTCTAAAAGAGTTTTATATTTCATAACTTTGAGAAGTTCATTTTTATTTAATACTTTAAACAAGTCTCTATTTGTGGGTTTAACAATATCAGTATAAGGCCAGTTTTTTATGACAAAATTCCCATGTATATGCTCCAAATCATAAGGTATGTAATACCGAGCACCCTTTTCTTGTAGGTATCCTTGAATACAAAAATTATAATTCTCTTGTAGTCTTCTTCCTGCCATTTATGTATCAGAAATATATGTGAGATTAATATTATGACAGGTAATACCACCCCATCTTCCCACTACCAAATTGGTTTGTATTCCTTGGCTTTCTATCCTTATCTCATGACCTTCCTTCTTTGTCATGCTAACCATCGCTATACTATCATATATTTTTCTTTTCTTAAAACCATGTATTTGTTGTTTATTAATTGTACTTCCACATAAATCCTTATCCTCACCAAGTGGATAATATTCTTCTTTACGAGACTGATTAAAATCATGTAGGTCTTCTATGTTTATTGAAAAAGACCAATTATACCCTAAATCAGGCATATCATACCCCCATTTATTAATTCGCATATTAACTATATGTCCTTCTTTATAAAATTCAATTGTAAGCAGGTAGTTAAATTCAATGAGGAAAGGTGTATGGTCAGTATAACCAGGTGTTGTGGTTGTAAATTTTACTTGTTTAACAAAACGTGCTGTTTTCTTTAAAAATATATATTGTGATAAATCACTAAATCTAATTAAGTCATTTGCATCTGTAGGGTTTGGATAATTGATTAATTTATAAGTATTCTTCATATTAATATTTTTACTTACACTATATTTTTGTCGTTCAGCCTGTGCCTTTGTATAATAATTTGATAAATCAATATCCTGAGAGGATTTTCCAAAGATAGAACCATCTTTTCCAACATAAGTCATTTATATTAGATTAAAAATGATATCATAAAAATTTTCATTATTATTGAGTTGAAATAATACATATAAACATAATTGACCACAACATTTAGAATTAATTTCTTGAACTTGAAATGTTTGATAAACACCATTCTGTAAGAATTGTATTACTTCAACAGGTGGTGGCATACCATAACTATCAAAATAATATTTATCCTGACTATTATGAATACAAACCCAATGAGAACCATTCTGTGTGTCTAAATTCATAATAATATTCTTTGTATTCTTATTTATATGTATTAATTCATCTCTCATACAAATAACCACATTATCAATTTTTAGTGTTTTACAATACTTAGCTCGTTCTATATTTGACGTTGTATTCTTTCCAAATTGTTTAAACCATTTATCCATTTATTTATGAGAAAGATACAATCCATTACCCCGTTTAGTTAGTTTAACACCCGCTTGAGCGATAGAGGAAAGCATATCTCCAACCAACAATCTAGCTTTATCAGGTAGACTTTCAAGTTTTTGAGCAAAATCTACAATTACACCACTTCCACTAATTTGTTTCTCCAACTCCTTGTTATGTCTTTCCAATTCTTTTTGATCTTTTAGTTGTGCCTTCCTTTCGTTAGCAGTTTTTACCGCTGCTGAAATACCACCAGTCAATGCTCCCGCCGCACTTAAACCAGCAAATAAAGGAATTAGAAACGGGAGAAATCCTCCTCTTGACTCGTCGATTGAATATTTCTTTAACATAGGTTTCGTCATTTTAATTTTAAGTGATCCAACATCATTTAGTGTTTTTACTTGTGTGTGTGTGAGTAAAACATCAATTCTTACAGCTCCTTTTCTTTGAATTGTATTAACATTAATAATACAAGGCTTTTGATTTTGAATACAAGATGTTAATTTATTAAGATTGATTTGATTAACATATACCCCAACCATTTATTTATGAGAAAAAACCTATGTGATATTAATCATAACACCATTATCTGTATTAATCTGTAATTCTGTTTCCTCCAAAAGCAAACAATATGCATTAACCTCTTCACTCTCCCCTCTTTCAATGTATCGAGAAGTATCCACTCGATTAGACTTTATAGTTTCCTTTTGAGAACTCAGGTCAATTGCGTAGATTGTATAAAGTTTTTGAAACGCAACCATATCCAAAATAGGCTCATTATTACCATTACTTTCACACACCTTTTGGTAGGACTTGTAGGCTTCCGCATAATCATTTTTTCCCCAATCAATTTCCAATCTATCTCGCGGATAAAATGTGCCATCAAGAGAAACCCGAAGTTGTTTCACCTTAGCATTATCACTCAGGGCATTATTCTTATTAGTACCGTCCTCTCCATCTGGTTTTTTAAAAATGAGCCAGAGGTATCGTGGCTTTCCTTGAAGAACACACAAATTCCAAGTGTAGGTAGTGTGTTCCAGTTTAACGTGTTGACATCTTCTTTTAAGGTATGATACATTTAGCGGTTTCCCTTGAGTTAAGTCTTCTATTTAACATCTCTTCCGTTTTAAGATTAGGAGTATATTCACTGATATACCAACACAAATCATTAATAACAAATTTATTATTTTCTCCAAAAGCATTTTCAACCCCAAAAAGCAATCTATTTACATTATCATTCCTTTGTAGTTGAAATCTAATTTTAAGCCCATACAAAACTTTATCATAATCACAAAATCCAAATATACCTTTCAGAGGTACTGCTACGGTAAAACTATTCTCAGCTTTTGCGTCATCATTATACATTGACTTCCTTTGAATATAACCAGGGTCTGCGTTTGTACCCGTTGACATATCAGGAATAAAACCTTCAACAGCTCCCCTACCCATTCTATCACTAAACGAATATAGTGTAAATTTCATCATTTCAGATGTAGCAGAGACATAATCAACCGCTTCTACCTCTTGTGTTCCAATATACAGGCGGACACTGTCAAACATTTTCCAGAAGAAATCATTTACGAGTGTAGCATTAGTATTATTCACAGCCTTAGTGAATTTAAATTTACACAGCAAGAAACTATCAGCTATATTCAAGTAAGTTTGTTGATTATTTATTTCAAAACTTTTTGTTCCGTTTGAATTCCAGTCTGTTCCTGTTATAGCATTTACCTTAAAATAGTCTTCCTTTTTCGTGGAGTTTGAAATGATAATTGTATCATCCAAATCATAGATACTATCAATCGCTTCCATACTTGTATTTATATAGTATTAAAATCGTTGAAACCCTGACCCAAGTATTTTAATGATTTTTTGTCGTTCTTGTGAAGATAGTTGAGTTTTACCTTTTTTAAATTTCTTTGATTGCTTGTAATTTATGAGACTCCTTTTGAGCATCTTTTATACTCTTTATAGCACCCGCAACTGAACCCACGGCAGAAGCAGTTGAACCAATTAGGTCTTTATGTTTAAGGATGGTTGAACCAATACCCATTAGAGTATCAATTATCCCATCTCCTTTATTTCGAAATTGATGACCTACACCTCGTTGTCTCTTTGGTTTATAGTATCCTCTACCCACATACCTTGTATAGTATGGTGAAAGGTACATGCCCTCCCCTGTAATTATTTTATATTTTCCCAACTCGTGTTTTCTCACAATAACCATTATTTATTTATTGAAAAACTTCACGTAGGTGAATTCTGATGGATATAATTTCATCATTAAAGGATATCATACGATTATCTTGGTCGGTTATCCTAAAATTTACTCTGTATATGGTTTTTCCTGACACAGGTAAATAGACAAGATTTTTTGGTTCCATATTAAATTTATAACCAATCGGGGTTGAGTATGCACTGAATGAAAATATTGTATTTGTTCTTATTCCATCGTTATAAGCACCATCAATCAAATCACAATGAATTAATACTGAATTTATACCGGAGGATATTTGGATAACATTATCACTGTAAAACGTCCCGTTATTTTCAATCTTTTTTGAAGAGAAACCCAATAGCTCTCTAAACGAATTTTCAATCGTGAAATCAGCTTTATAATTATTTTTAAGTTTAATAGTTGATTTTGAAGTGTGTTTTTGAATATCTATTACAATATTTTTTGGTTTTTTTTTTTTTTTTGTATACAAGATCGAGGCTCGTAAAAGAGCGAACATTAATCACACAGAAAGACAAACCGACACATAAAACATATAACATCGGGAGCGGTAGACAAGATGGGGAGAGAGGGGGAAGGACACAAACACAACATTTGAGAGCAGGGACCGAGAGACATGGAGACATCGAGAGATCTGAGAGAGGGCGAGGGCTTTGGGGGGGGGGGGGGGCATGGGAAGGGGGCGGTGGGAGAGGTATAAAACATATGGACACTGCCTGGACTTCCAGGAAAGAAGTTGGAATTTCAAACAAGGTGGATCTGGGGTGAATTAGCGGGGGTAGAAAAGATCAAGGTTTTGGATGGGGGAAGATAAGAGATGGTGGTGAACAGCTGTTTTAAAGACCTGGAGGGAGGAGTGGGATTGAAGGGAGTGAGGGAGTTTGTTCCAGAGGCGGGAGAAAAGAGGAATGAAAGAGTGAAGGTGAGCAGAGAGCCGAGATTTCGGCAGTTTAACCATCAGAGGGTTGCTGGCAGATCTTGTGCGACCTGTAGGAATATTTGGGGGACAGAGCACAGAGAGAGCTGGGGGTGCAAGGCCGGAGAGGAGTCGGTAGAAGACAGAAAGACCACCTACCTGCCTGCGGTGAGTGAGTGAAAGGCCCTCAGAGATAGCTTCATCGCGGGAGATTCCAATAATTCTGAAAGCTTTGGTTTCAACAGCGTGAAGCCGAGCTAGGTGTGAGGCAGGAGCACCGGCCCATAGGGGAGAACAGTATTCCATTGAGCTGCGGATGAAAGCCTTGTATGTGGTGAGGAGCTCAGGTGTGCCGAGGAAGGACTTCGCACGACGGAGGATGCCCAGTCGGCGACTGGCTTTGGAGGCCAGCTTGGAAATGTGGTTTTCCCAAGAAAGATCATGGCAGATAGTGAGACCCAAAATCTTGAGCGACAGAACTTCTTGGAGAGGATTGTTGAGAAAGTAGATGGGAGGGTTGTCCAGTCGATCTTTTCGGAGAGACATAGTAAGAGTGTGAGATTTGTCAGGATTGAAAGACATGTTCCACTTGTTTGACCAGTCTGTGATTTTGTCCAGGTCTTCAGAGAGTGAGGAGGCAGCAGACTGCCGATCTGAGGGAAGAGGAATGGAGCGGCAGAGAGTGGAGTCATCAGCAAAGAGATAGAGAGGATTTTCGAGAGAGTCAGAGAGATCATTGATGAAGACCAGAAAAAGCACGGGGCCCAGAACACTGCCTTGGGGAACTCCAGCCTGAACAGGAAGAGGAGATGAGAGAAACCCATTCAGGGCCACACGTTGACGACGACTAGAGAGGAAGCCCGCCAGCCATGCGTGGAGATTTCCATGGATACCAAAGGAGGAGAGTTTGGTGAGCAGAGCGGGGTGCCAGAACGTGTCGAAGGCACGTGATATGTCGAGGGAGACAGCTCTAATTTCCTGTTTGGCATTGAGGACCTCCATCCATTGTTGAGACAGCAGAAGCAGCATGTCCAGAGTAGAGTGACTTGGTCTGAAACCAAATTGATGATCAGAGATCAAGCCATTGGAGAAGAGGAAAGATTTCATATCCGAAGCAATGATGGATTCCATGACTTTGCTGATAATTGGGAGAAGGCTGATTGGTCTGTAGTTGCTAGGATCTGTTTTTGCACCTTTTTTGTGCAAAGCGGTGATGTTGGCTGATTTCCAAGCAGATGGCAGTTGACCTTGAGCAAAAGAGAGGGTGAAGAGAACAGAGAGAGGGTGAGATAGAGCGGCAGAGCAGGATTTTAGGACCCGTGGGCTGATGCCGTCGGGTCCAGTTGCAGAATCAGAGTCGAGGGTTGACAGAAACTTTTCCACCTTGTCAGGAGGAAAGGACACGGAGTCCAGGAGCAGCAGGGTACGACTGGGTATGGTGGGTACAGAGAGGGATGGGTTTGGGACACAAGATTTAGAGGCAAACACAGAGTTGAGGCATTCAGCTTTTTCACGTGCGGAGTCAGCTGTGTAGCCCTTTGAGGTAAGGGAGGGGATGGAGGGGGAACAAACACCAGAAACGGATTTGACCAGGCGCCACCAGGATTTGGAAGAGGGAGACAGATAAGAGAGTTCGGTCTTGAGAACGGAGAGATATTGTTTCCTGGCTCTCCTGAGGGTGGACACACACTTGTTACGGGCTTTGTGAAAGGAAATGAGATTTCCTTCCGTTGGATTTGCTTTCCAGGAGACGAAGGCAAGTTGTTTCTGGGCAACAGCCTCACCACAAGATTCCGTGTACCATGGACGGGAGGAAGGGTATGACAACTGAAGACGAGATGGGATAAATCTGTGCATGAGAGAGAGCAATTTACTTTGGAAGAATTCCCAGGATGAGTTGATGTCAGGGGTGGTAGAGATGGGAGACCAGTCCAGATGATTGATGGCTGCTTGAAGACCGTGCCAGTTGGCCTGAGTGAAATGCCAGACTCGTCGACGCTGAGCAGGCTCCCTGAGGATGGTCAGAGAGATGTCCACTTTAACAAGGACATGATCAGATGATCCGATCGGAGCAGAAGAAGAGCAGCAGACATTTTCAGGGAAGTTAGTCATAACCAAGTCCAGAAGAGAAGATGTTCCGTTGACTGAGATCCGGGTCGGGAAATTGACAGATTGTGTCAGTCCCAGTGAGTCGCAGAAGTCCTTTGCTGAAGAGCCATGGCTGGTGAGAGAGGTACCCACACCCAGCCAACTAGCATGGTGACAATTGAAATCACCACATATGAGGAAGAGAGAGTTGGGATGAGTAGATAGAAGTTGGTCCATATCATCAGACAGCGAGATGTAGATGGAGTCATCACTGTTTGGTGGACGGTACAACACACATATGAACAAGAGGTGGGAGCGAAGGGGAAGCCGTAGCCAGAGGTATTCCTGGGGGTGAGGTGGAGAGAGTGCAGTGCAGGGCGAGTGAGGAAGAGAGTTTTTGATAAAGATAGCAACCCCGCCTCCAGGACGAGGCTCAGGTCTATCATACCGGAGGAGGGAGTAGCCCGGGAGAGATACTATGGAATCAGAGACATCATAAAGGAGGAAAGTTTCTGTTAAGCAGATCACGTCTGGTTTGACAGAAGCAACCTGTATGGAGAGATCAGTTAAGTTTGAACGAAGGCCCCGGATGTTTGAGGTCCATACCGTTAATGAAGAGGAAGGGGGAGCATCAGATACAGAACAGGGGGGAGGAGGGGTAGGGTAAGATGTGGAAGAGGTGGAAGAGATAGGGAGAGCTGTTGAAGGTGTGTCAGAGATTTCAGAATAGCTCGGAGAAAGGGAAGGATGGGGCGGACAAAAGGTTTGATGGTGATTGGGTGAGCCACAATGAGGTGTTATTTGAGGAGGGGGAAGAGCGAGGCAGAAGGTTGGGGCAGATGGAGGTGAGAGTTTGAAGGGGGAAGAAGCGGGGAGGACGCTTTGAGGAGGGGGAGTGAGAGGGAAATTGAGAAGCAATGAGGGTGGGGAGATTTGAAGGGGAGGGGTGAGGGGGGAGTTTGGGAGGGAAGGGACAAGGGGAGGGATTTGAAAGGGATGGGATATGGGGGAGTCTAGGAGGGGAGGGGCGAGGGGGCGTCTTGGCGGGGAGGGGTGAGGGGGTAGTTTAGGAGGGAGGGGGCAAGGGGGGAGATTTGAAAGGGATGGGTGATGGGGAAGATTTGGAGGGGAGGGGTGATGGGGAAGATTTGGAGGGGAGGGGTAATGGGGAAGATTTGGAGGGGAGGGGTGAGATTGGATTTTTGAAAGTGTACGATTTATGGGAAACGAACATTTATTGCAAAATGAGTTTCTTGTGACCTTCGAGTTAAAAATACGTTTAAGGACGCTGGATGGAGGATGGAGTGCAGGAGAGTTTAGGGAATGTAGAAAAAAGGCACTATAGGAGATGGATATTTTTTTTGGGATGAATTGATTTGGTGAGCAAGTCGAAAGCAGCCTTTTAAAGAAGAAGAAGAAAAAGGTGTTATAAAATATGACGGAATACATAACTTGAGGGGAAAGTGTAAACATTGAAGGTTAATGAGTGAAAACTATCTGGGGAAATGGGGGAGAAACACGTGGTCGAAGAACGAACGAACGAATAAGAATGAATAAACGAATGAGAACAGAGAAGGAAATGTTTTTTTTTTTTTTTTTTTTTTTTTTTTTTGAGTTGAGATTTACACAAGGAAGTAGGCTATGGGTGAAAAGCCTGGGAATACAGAGAACGAAAGTTATTGGATCACAAACGACGGACCGCTGAGAGAAAAACAAAGCCTCAAGGTTGTACAGTGCACACTGTACAAGGCCTCAAGACACGACACGGCAAACAGACGATCAATTTATGAAAGATAAACACAGAGAAACAACCAAAGTTGCACACAATAACTTCACACACCGAAAGATAAATACAGTTTCGACAAAATACAATTGTGAACAGACTTAACTTCGAAAAACGTGGAGACCGTGTGGAGCTTCGAAAATCCCTCCCACCGTCTCCGAGATCTCGCGAGATCGCGAGAGGTTCATCACCTCTCGGTTCATCAAGGTTCATCACCTTTTTCTTTCATAAGGCGAGAGACTTCTGAAGATATTTGAGAAATCTCGTAAGCTCCAGGTGAAACGGTTATAGTTTTATATCCACTTCCTGGATTATAACTAAACTTGTTGTTTTTCTCTGTGATATTAAACAAGGTATTATAGGTTTCAATCGACAATAAAGATGCCTCATATGAGGTAAGGGGGTCAAGTTGTAGTGGGTAAGGGAATGAAGCTGTGTAATCGCTCGTTGTGAAATTAAAACTAAGAATTGTGCTTCTCATCTTATTTAATATCTAATAAAATATCTTTGTATTGACATTTATTAATTATTTTCATATTCATCAACTGATCTAAAATGGCTGAGGATTCATTAAAACAATTGTTGTTTCCAGCCTTCTTACTACCTAACAACAATAATAGCCTATTAACTAATTGTGATGGGTCATTTGGAAGAAAACTAACACCTGAACCAAGTTTACTTAAAGCATCAATAATATGTTTCTCCTTCTCATTCTTCTTACTTTTACCAGCAACAGAAACTCCATAATCAAGTGCATTTAACAACTCAATATATACCCTATCTTCCTCTCTTTCCATATCAAGTGGTTCCTCAAAATATTTTGAACCGCTGAATCCAGGGTTTGTTAGAAGAAACATTAATCTTGGAGTTAATTTAACATTTGGTTGAGTAGAACTCAAGAACATCAATTCATCATTAAATATCAATACCTTTTCTTCCACAAGATGAAACACTGCTGGTTCTTCTGTTGGAATGAGACCTGCTCTGGTTTTTGAACCCGCCGAATATTCATTGTTTTGAAGAGCTTCCACAACATAATTAGGGGGTTGATTTACCTCCTCAAGTTTCCGAAATAATCCCTCGTCATCATATTCTAATTCACCAAGTTCTTGTTTTGTTATCTGACTAAAATCTTTGAGCATTTGAAGTTTTTTCGGAGTAAATTCTACCGTGGGAACTGTAGGTGAGTGTTGAGTTTTCAAAAGTGGTTTAAAGAATTTCTCTTGTTTTCTTTCAAAGGCTTCTTCACCAGTTAGTTTCTGTCTCCGTTTCTTCTTTATCTCTTCCTGTTGTTTAACAACTTTTGAAACTAATTGTTGATGTCCCTTAAACTTTCTTTCTCTTTCTTCGGTATTCATTTTCTGTATTTATTTATTGAAAAATATCATTTAATGAATTGTAAAGGTCAATGGGAAAATTTTCCTTTTCTTCATCATTATAGTAAATGTGTTGAAATAAATCTTTTTCTTTAAATATTTCATCAAATTCTTTATTGGTATTAATACGAGTTGTTATTTCTTCTTCACTAATACTTGTATCTCTGCTTTTCATACGTTTGCGTTGAGTCTCCTCATCGATATCAAAACCGAATGATAAAATCTTAACTCCATCACCACACAATTGTTTAATAATTTGTCTCATTCCTTCAGGATTAGTTTCTAAAATCCCAAGACCATTAGATTTTACTTTATTTAACTCACTCTTACAATGTGAATATTTTGTAGAACCAAGAGAGACCTCCTCATATATTTGACCTTCGTTCCTCAATCGCATATGTTCCTCCATTGAAATGTAGTAATAATCTTTCCCTTCTACTTCTCCTGGTCGCTTTGCTCTGGTTGTAGTACTCACAAAACGAATCATAGGGTGTAAAAAAAACTTACAATCTTTTCATTTTTACTATTCAAGAGTTTAGATTTATGAAAGTTCTTTCCAGAAGCAGATTTACCCACAAGGTTAATAATAATTGTTGTCATTTATATATGTAATTATGTTTAAAATAAAAATACATCCTTTAATATCTCATCTTGTTTCACAACAATATATTTATATTTTCCAATCGTGTGTTTCATATAATTTTCAAATTCTTTTTTACTACATAACGTAGAGCAATTATCTCTCCAAAAATTATTTACATCTATTGAATTTAACTTAAATAAAATAAAAGTATTAGCATTGTTTCTTATTGAGCGTCGAGGGAGTTGAAAATATGACTGACTAAGATAAATACAATTACAAGAAGAATGTCTCCCTCTTGTATAGTAGCTATCCATTACTGTTTGGTTTCTCTCATTAACACAATCATCAAAGATGACGAGGTTCTTTTTTGATTTATCTAAATCTTGAGGTGAAGGTATATCATCCGTATTATCACTGAGAATACAAGTTATGGGTTTTGGTTTAGGTTTCTGTGTATCACAAAATAGTTGTATTATATCCTCAATGTTATAATCATTTAGTTTGTTTTGAAGTTTAAATAAACCGATAATGTCTTCCTTTTTAAGACCTGCATTAAAACCCTGTGAGAGTAGTTGATACTCGGGTTGAAAACTTGACTTCGTAAAAATTATTAAATTATCATAATCTAAAAAGTTGGGGGTAAGGAGCATCTTTAAAAGCAAACAGGTTTTTCCACATCCGCTTGAACCAACTATTAGACATCTCAATGAATTTGGAATGTTTTTATGGTTATTAAATTTTATCTTATTTTCCCAAACGGGTAAAAAATCATTCATTTATATATTTGGAAAACAAGTCATCCAACTTTTTTTGAGCTATTTTAGAAACTCTATATTTTATCCTGAGTTCGGGTTTAATTTCAAAATAATTCATTATTTTATTTATGTAGTATCTTGTATTAACATTTCCATTAAAATTATTTTGAATAATAAATATCATTAAACCCTTATACATTTCCTCAATACAAAGAGTCGCTTTCCTTGTAAGAAATGGTGTATTATCACCATAATGCTTAACATTCATCTCTCTTATTAATCTTGTAAAGTAATTCATTTTTGGTTCTAATTTAAAAGAGTTATATGTTTTTTTATATTTCTTATTATCATTAATTAGAATATAATCACAGAATAAACATTGTTTATATGAATCCTCATCATTAAGCCCCACTCTATCACAAGCCGGACAATTCTCTAATTTATCATATGGAGAGTCTGGAAATTCTAAATATCCTTCAGAACTTATCATATTTATGTGGTAAATTTTTACTTAAACTAAATGCAAGTTTATTCATTAATAAATACAATGTTTCAAAGCACAAAAGACAAATTTCAATCAATCTCTACTTCGGTGAAAGATATAGAAAAATATGTCAAAGATGTTAAATTGAACAAAGATAAATATGGAAATTTTTGGGTAAAACCAGTTATGGAAAATAACATGAGCCCCTCTATTTCATTTAAAGGAAGAGCTCTAACTATACCTGGAAAGACATCCATTAAAGTAAATCTAACAAAAGTTTCTCCTCTACTCCTGGCAATTTATTCAAAGCTTGAAAAAGTGATTGACCACGATACTTTGAAAAAGAATGATAAGACCATTAATAATTCTAGAGGAGACATTTGTATTTTCTTTAATAATCCAAAGGGTGTAGATCTAAGTAAAATGAATGATGTTAATATTTCTGGTGAAATGTCATTTCGTTCTATGATAGTTAGAGATTATTTAAAGATAACTTTTGATATTAAAAATGTAGAGATTGAATCCGTTAATGAAAGAAAGTATATTGGTATAGATGGAAAGGTTTTTTCTGCTAATTAAATATGAGTCATTACAGCAGTGAAGATTTTACTATTTCATTGAACTCGGACGATAGTGATGATAGTATTTCATTGAACTCGGACGATGGTGATGATAGTATTTCATTGAACACAGATGATAGTTATGATACTAATAGTTTGTGCTCAAATGATAGTTATGAGAGTAGCTTTATTGATGACTCTGAGTATGATTCTGAGTATTCATGTGATAGTTATGACTTAGATGATTCTGAGTGAAAAAGTGTTTTAGTTTAAGCACAGCGATATATATAAAACGGAGCTGTAAAGCTCAAAAGTGTTTTATTTTAAGCACAGTGATATATATAAAACACTACGTTTTCTCACGCTATAAATATGGTTTATTGTGATACTTGCGAGAAGGAAGTAAAATATTATAAACAACATATTCTCACCGCAAAACATACATACAACATTCTTAACAAACTTTCCCCTCTTCCACCTAAAACAAAACATTGTAAGGTCTGTAAAACAACCATCCTCAAGAAGGGGTTTAAAGCCCATCTTAAAACTAACAAACACTTGTCAAAATTGTTTACTATTAAAAATACTGATGGTGCTTTCAAAAGACATATCAGGATTCGAATCTTTAACTTCAAACCTCCCGAACCAAAGTCTATAGTTGATGCTGTAGAAATAGTCAAACCTGCTGTTCAAACATTGATTGAAAAAACACTAAAAGAAATGAAACCACTTAAATTTTATATGGGGGTAAAATTAGAAATGACAAAGGATAAAGGAGTTATAGATACACCATACATGAGAACTGAGCCACACTTTATATCTTCATATCAAGATTTTAAAACATCAGGAGTCTATGATGAACTTATTAAACAAGAGCAAGATGTGGATAATTCAATCGTAGGAAGTGGATTCAATATAGGAAAAATTATTTACATAGACATTCATATTCTTAAATCAGATCCTCTAAAAGCTGCTTCTTACATTGATTTACCCAGTGTTATCAAAAATAGCACTTCCCTCAGACCTCTTCCCTCAGATCGGCAGTCTGCTGCCTCCTCACTCTCTGAAGACCTGGACAAAATCACAGACTGGTCAAACAAGTGGAACATGTCTTTCAATCCTGACAAATCTCACACTCTTTCTATGTCTCTCCGAAAAGATCGACTGGACAACCCTCCCATCTACTTTCTCAACAATCCTCTCCAAGAAGTTCTGTCGCTCAAGATTTTGGGTCTCACTATCTGCCATGATCTTTCTTGGGAAAACCACATTTCCAAGCTGGCCTCCAAAGCCAGTCGCCGACTGGGCATCCTCCGTCGTGCGAAGTCCTTCCTCGGCACACCTGAGCTCCTCACCACATACAAGGCTTTCATCCGCAGCTCAATGGAATACTGTTCTCCCCGATGGGCCGGTGCTCCTGCCTCACACCTAGCTCGGCTTCACGCTGTTGAAACCAAAGCTTTCAGAATTATTGGAATCTCCCGCGATGAAGCTATCTCTGAGGGCCTTTCACTCACTCACCGCAGGCAGGTAGGTGGTCTTTCTGTCTTCTACCGACTCCTCTCCGGCCTTGCACCCCCAGCTCTCTCTGTGCTCTGTCCCCCAAATATTCCTACAGGTCGCACAAGATCTGCCAGCAACCCTCTGATGGTTAAACTGCCGAAATCTCGGCTCTCTGCTCACCTTCACTCTTTCATTCCTCTTTTCTCCCGCCTCTGGAACAAACTCCCTCACTCCCTTCAATCCCACTCCTCCCTCCAGGTCTTTAAAACAGCTGTTCACCACCATCTCTTATCTTCCCCCATCCAAAACCTTGATCTTTTCTACCCCCGCTAATTCACCCCAGATCCACCTTGTTTGAAATTCCAACTTCTTTCCTGGAAGTCCTGGCAGTGTCCATATGTTTTATACCTCTCCCACCGCCCCCTTCCCATGCCCCCCCCCCCAAAGCCCTCGCCCTCTCTCAGATCTCTCGATGTCTCCATGTCTCTCGGTCCCTGCTCTCAAATGTTGTGTTTGTGTCCTTCCCCCTCTCTCCCCATCTTGTCTACCGCTCCCGATGTTATATGTTTTATGTGTCGGTTTGTCTTTCTGTGTGATTAATGTTCGCTCTTTCACGAGCCTCGATCTTGTATACAAAAAAAAAAAAAAAAAAAAAATAGAAAAGCAGTTATCAATATCAAAAATAAAGACAATAAATGTTTTCTCTGGTCTATTTTAGCACACTTACATCCTCCACATTTTCATGATGAAAGAGTATCTCATTATAAAAAATATGAGAATACATTAAATACGAAAGATCTAAAGTTTCCGATGACTTTAAATGATATTCCTAAATTTGAAAAGATGAATAATTTATCAGTTAATGTTTATGGTCTAACAGAAACAAACAACATTCAGGTTTTAAAGCTTTCTGACAATTGTAAACAAACTCATATTAATCTTCTATATTTTAATTCAGAGGAAAATTCACATTATACATACATCAAAGATATTACAAAATTAATAAAACCACAAGTATGTAAAAGAACAAATAAAATATATATTTGTATGCGTTGTCTTAACTTCTTCCATACACAAGAAAGATTAGATAAACATTCAAATTATTGTGGTGAACATAAATCAACGGTAATCAACATGCCTAAAAAAGGCTCAAAGATCACATTCAAAGATGAAAAGAAAACAATAAAACATCCATTTGTTATATATGCTGATTTTGAAAGTATTTTAGAAAAAATTGATACTGCTTCTCCAGATCCAAAAGAATCATACACAAATAAATATCAAAAACATACTCCTTGTGGTTTTTGTTATTATATCAAATCATCCGTTGGTGATAAATATAACAAGTTAGAGATGTATAGAGGCTCAAATACCCCAGAGGTGAAACGACTCGAAAAAGACTGTGTTCGATTAACCAAGATAATGAGAGAAACCAATAAACCAATGTCCTTAACAAGTAAAGAAAAAAGGGAATTCATAAAAAACAATGTCTGTCATATTTGTGAGGAGAAAATTGGTAAAGGTCTAAAGGTTAGAGACCATTGTCATCTCACTGGTAAATATAGAGGTCTGGCTCATCAAAGTTGTAATATTAATTAATCAACTCCCCTCTTTCATTCCTGTCTTTCTTCATAACAACGCTCATTATGATACACATCTATTTATCAAGGAACTCTCAAAGACTTCTGGAAGTATCTCAGCAATTCCAAACACGGATCAGAAATACATTTCATTCACAAAAACAATTCACACATCTCCTATTACTCATATCAGATTTCTTGATACATTTAAATTCATGGCAAGTCCATTGGCTAACTTGGTTCAAAATCTAAAAGAGTTTCCATGTCTTTCAGAGTATTTTTTAGATAAAGATTTTCTAACACAAAAGGGAATTTACCCCTATGACTATATGGACTCATTTGAGAGATTCAATGAAACACAACTTCCTTTAAAAGAAAATTTCTATAACAAATTAAATAATAGTCATATATCTGATAAAGATTATGTACACGCACAAAATGTTTGGAAAAAATATAGCATTAAGAATCTTGGTGAGTATCACGATTTGTACCTCAAAACTGATGTGCTTTTGTTGGCTGATGTGTTTGAGGCTTTCAGAACAATCTGTCATTCTGGATATGGATTGGATCCTGCTCACTATTTCACTGCTCCTGGATTGGCTTGGAGCGCGATGTTAAAAATGACAAAATAAGATTTGGATTTGATAACCGATGTTGATATGCTTTTGATGATTGAAAAGGCAAAGAGAGGAGGAATTTCACAAGTCTGTTCAAAGAGATATGCTAAAGCAAATAACAAGTACATTCCAAATTATGAGCCATCGGTAGAGAGCTCCTACTTGATGTATTATGATGCGAACAACCTGTATGGCTGGGCAATGTCTCAGGCTCTTCCTTATGGAAAACTTAGATGGGTAAAGGAAAAAGATTACAAAAAGGTTTTACAAGATGTATGTATCTCTACACAAAAAGAATTGGATGATTCAAAGGTTGGTTATTATTTTGAGGTCAATTTGAAATATCCAGAGGAACTTCATAACCTACACAAAGATCTCCCATTTGCTTGTGAAAAGGAAAGTCCAAAGAAGGAGTGGTTAAGTGATTATCAACAATCATTTAATATAGGTGAATCAACAGAAAAATTACTTACTACATTATATAACAAGAAAAATTATGTTCTACACCAAAGAAATTTGCGACAATATTTATCAAAAGGTCTAAGAATAGAGAAGATCCATAGGGTTTAAAGTTCAATCAAAGTCATTGGTTGAAGGGGTACATTGATTTTAATACACAAAGAAGAACAGAGTCAAAAACAGATTTTGAGAAAGACTTTTATAAATTGATGAATAATGCGGTCTTTGGTAAGACCATGGAAAATGTGAGAAAAAGACAAAATATCAGACTATCAACATCTTGGAAACAAGCATCAAAATTAATTAATAGACCGAGTTTTACTAGAGCTGAGGTCTTTACTGAGAAGTTTTGTGCGATCCATTTGATTAAAGAGAGTATTGAAATGGACAAACCTATTTATATTGGAACATCAGTTCTTGATTTATCAAAGTCATTAATGTATGATTACTTTTATAATAACTTGAGGAAGAAATATCAAAATGATGTTAATCTACTTTATATGGATACAGATAGTTTTATTTTGCAAATTAATACTGATGATGTTTATTCAGACATGAAAAAGGACATTAATATCTATGACACTAGTAATTACAGTCCAGAGAGTGAGTTGTTCTCTTCTAAAAATAAAAAGGTGATTGGAAAGTTTAAGGATGAATTAGGAGGAAATGTAATGAGTGAATTTGTGGGATTGAGGTCTAAGGCTTATGCTTATAAATACATTGTGAATAACGTTGAAAAAACTGATAAGAAGTTAAAAGGCAAAAAGAAAAATGTCATTAAAGAAACAATAAACTTTAATGATTATTATAACTGTTTAACAACAAAGAAAGAAGAGTTTCGAAAGATTAATGGAATAAGAAGTTATAAACATCAATTATATTCAGAAGAGATAAATAAGAAAGCATTGGGGGCTTTTGGTGATAAGAGGTTTATTTTAGAAAATGGGATTGATAGTCTCCCTTATGGTTATATAAGTATATAAGTGATAAGATATATATAAGTGATAAGATATATATAAGTGATAAGATATATATAAGTGATAAGTTAAAAAGGGGGGGTTGGGGATTTTAACGGGCTACCGCCGTCTTTTTTACTATTATATAAATGATAGAACCAAGTACCAACCAGACTAAAGAGTGGAGGTGTAATCAACCTTGGTATATAAATGGTAAACATAACGAATGTGAAAAATATCAAATAGGTATAATTGAAAAGACAACTGGTAAAACAATTTACAAAACAAATAAGAGAATTAATTTAAATACCGGTGAATTGGGTAAAAAAGATGGAAGTATTTTTGAGTGGATGGAAAACTTTGATGGTTGTCAGGAAAATATATACTTTAATTTTAAAATGGTATGTGGCACTGGAGGCGCTCAAACAAGAACATTGAGGGAGGTTTACCATTTTATCTTAGCTCAGTTAAAATATCTTGATGAAGAACCAAACTCAAACATATTTTTTGTTAATGTATTAGACGGTGAGGAGAGTTGTAGGAGAATTAAATTATTTCCCACACATAAACAAATATTTGTAGGGTCGTTGTTTGAGTGGGTCAAAGATGATTCACCAGATGATATTAAGAGTAAAAGGTTAAAAGGTCCATCAGGTCAGAAGGATCACAGGTTCACACAGAAGGACCATTGTTTAAGTGGTCTAATGAATAAGGATAACATGTCAAAAGGTTAGAAGGTTCGTAAAGAACAGGGTGAGGGAAATAGAGGTGTTTAGGGGCAATGAGGGAGGGGAAAAATTAACATGTAAGTCAATGGGAAAATGAGAGTGTCCCAGAAGCAACATATATACACTACTGATAATGAATTTAGTTTATAATGATAGAATGTAGAGAGATAATGAATTTAGTTTATAATGATAGAATGTAGAGAGACAATGAATTTAGTTTATAATGATAGAATGTAGAGAGATAATGAATTTAGTTTATAATGATAGAATATAGAGAGATAATGAATTTAGTTTATAATGATAGAATGTAGAGAGATGATGAATTTAGTTTATAATGATAGAATATAGAGAGATAATGAATTTAGTTTATAATGATAGAATATAGAGAGATAATGAATTTAGTTTATAATGATAGAATGTAGAGAGATAATGAATTTAGTTTATAATGATAGAATATAGAGAGATAATGAATTTAGTTTATAATGATAGAATGTAGAGAGATAATGAATTTAGTTTATAATGATAGAATATAGAGAGATAATGAATTTAGTTTATAATGATAGAATATAGAGAGATAATGAATTTAGTTTATAATGATAGAATATAGAGAGATAATGAATTTAGTTTATAATGATAGAATATAGAGAGATAATGAATTTAGTTTATAATGATAGAATATAGAGAGATAATGAATTTAGTTTATAATGATAGAATATAGAGAGATAATGAATTTAGTTTATAATGATAGAATATAGAGAGATAATGAATTTAGTTTATAATGATAGAATATAGAGAGATAATGAATTTAGTTTATAATGATAGAATATAGAGAGATAATGAATTTAGTTTATAATGATAGAATATAGAGAGATAATGAATTTAGTTTATAATGATAGAATATAGAGAGATAATGAATTTAGTTTATAATGATAGAATGTAGAGAGATAATGAATTTAGTTTATAATGATAGAATGTAGAGAGATAATGAATTTACTATATAATGATAGAATGTAGAGAGATAATGAATTTAGTTTATAATGATAGAATGTAGAGAGATAATGAATTTAGTTTATAATGATAGAATGTAGAGAGATAATGAATTTAGTTTATAATGATAGAATGTAGAGAGATAATGAATTTAGTTTATAATGATAGAATATAGAGAGACAATGAATTTAGTTTATAATGATAGAATATAGAGAGACAATGAATTTAGTTTATAATGATAGAATATAGAGAGACAATGAATTTAGTTTATAATGATAGAATATAGAGAGATAATGAATTTAGTTTATAATGATAGAATATAGAGACATAATGAATTTAGTTTATAATGATAGAATGTAGAGAGATAATGAATTTAATTTATAATGATAGAATATAGAGAGATAATGAATTTAGTTTATAATGATAGAATATAGAGAGATAATGAATTTAGTTTATAATGATAGAATATAGAGAGATAATGAATTTCGTTTATAATGATAGAATGTAGAGAGATAATGAATTTAGTTTATAATGATAGAATATAGAGAGATAATGAATTTAGTTTATAATGATAGAATATAGAGAGATAATGAATTTAGTTTATAATGATAGAATATAGAGAGATAATGAATTTAGTTTATAATGATAGAATATAGAGAGATAATGAATTTAGTTTATAATGATAGAATGTAGAGAGATAATGAATTTAGTTTATAATGATAGAATATAGAGAGATAATGAATTTAATTTATAATGATAGAATATAGAGAGATAATGAATTTAGTTTATAATGATAGAATATAGAGAGATAATGAATTTAGTTTATAATGATAGAATATAGAGAGATAATGAATTTAGTTTATAATGATAGAATATAGAGAGATAATGAATTTAGTTTATAATGATAGAATATAGAGAGATAATGAATTTAGTTTATAATGATAGAATGTAGAGAGATAATGAATTTAGTTTATAATGATAGAATGAAGAGAGATAATGAATTTACTATATAATGATAGAATATAGAGAGATAATGAATTTAGTTTATAATGATAGAATGTAGAGAGATAATGAATTTAGTTTATAATGATAGAATGAAGAGAGATAATGAATTTACTATATAATGATAGAATGTAGAGAGATAATGAATTTAGTTTATAATGATAGAATATAGAGAGATAATGAATTTCGTTTATAATGATAGAATGTAGAGAGATAATGAATTTAGTTTATAATGATAGAATATAGAGAGATAATGAATTTAGTTTATAATGATAGAATGTAGAGAGATAATGAATTTAGTTTATAATGATAGAATGTAGAGAGATAATGAATTTAGTTTATAATGATAGAATGTAGAGAGATAATGAATTTAGTTTATAATGATAGAATGTAGAGAGATAATGAATTTAGTTTATAATGATAGAATGTAGAGAGACAATGAATTTAGTTTATAATGATAGAATGTAGAGAGATAATGAATTTAGTTTATAATGATAGAATGTAGAGAGATAATGAATTTAGTTTATAATGATAGAATATAGAGAGATAATGAATTTAGTTTATAATGATAGAATGTAGAGAGATGATGAATTTAGTTTATAATGATAGAATGTAGAGAGATAATGAATTTAGTTTATAATGATAGAATATAGAGAGATAATGAATTTAGTTTATAATGATAGAATGTAGAGAGATGATGAATTTAGTTTATAATGATAGAATATAGAGAGACAATGAATTTAGTTTATAATGATAGAATATAGAGAGATAATGAATTTAGTTTATAATGATAGAATATAGAGAGATAATGAATTTAGTTTATAATGATAGAATGTAGAGAGATAATGAATTTAGTTTCTAATGATAGAATATAGAGAGATAATGAATTTAGTTTATAATGATAGAATGTAGAGAGATAATGAATTTAGTTTATAATGATAGAATATAGAGAGATAATGAATTTAGTTTATAATGATAGAATATAGAGAGATAATGAATTTAGTTTATAATGATAGAATATAGAGAGATAATGAATTTAGTTTATAATGATAGAATATAGAGAGATAATGAATTTAGTTTATAATGATAGAATATAGAGAGATAATGAATTTAGTTTATAATGATAGAATGTAGAGAGATAATGAATTTAGTTTATAATGATAGAATGAAGAGAGATAATGAATTTACTATATAATGATAGAATGTAGAGAGATAATGAATTTAGTTTATAATGATAGAATATAGAGAGATAATGAATTTAGTTTATAATGATAGAATATAGAGAGATAATGAATTTAGTTTAAAATGATAGAATATAGAGAGATAATGAATTTCGTTTATAATGATAGAATGTAGAGAGATAATGAATTTAGTTTATAATGATAGAATATAGAGAGATAATGAATTTCGTTTATAATGAGAGAATATAGAGAGATAATGAATTTAGTTTATAATGATAGAATATAGAGAGATAATGAATTTCGTTTATAATGATAGAATGTAGAGAGATAATGAATTTAGTTTATAATGATAGAATGTAGAGAGATAATGAATTTAGTTTATAATGATAGAATATAGAGAGACAATGAATTTAGTTTATAATGATAGAATATAGAGAGATAATGAATTTAGTTTATAATGATAGAATATAGAGAGATAATGAATTTAGTTTATAATGATAGAATATAGAGAGACAATGAATTTAGTTTATAATGATAGAATATAGAGAGATAATGAATTTAGTTTATAATGATAGAATATAGAGAGACAATGAATTTAGTTTATAATGATAGAATATAGAGAGATAATGAATTTAGTTTATAATGATAGAATATAGAGAGACAATGAATTTAGTTTATAATGATAGAATATAGAGAGATAATGAATTTAGTTTATAATGATAGAATATAGAGAGATAATGAATTTAGTTTATAATGATAGAATATAGAGAGATAATGAATTTCGTTTATAATGATAGAATGTAGAGAGATAATGAATTTAGTTTATAATGATAGAATGTAGAGAGATAATGAATTTAGTTTATAATGATAGAATATAGAGAGACAATGAATTTAGTTTATAATGATAGAATATAGAGAGATAATGAATTTAGTTTATAATGATAGAATATAGAGAGACAATGAATTTAGTTTATAATGATAGAATATAGAGAGATAATGAATTTAGTTTATAATGATAGAATATAGAGAGATAATGAATTTAGTTTATAATGATAGAATGTAGAGAGATAATGAATTTAATTTATAATGATAGAATATAGAGAGATAATGAATTTAGTTTATAATGATAGAATATAGAGAGATAATGAATTTAGTTTATAATGATAGAATGTAGAGAGATAATGAATTTAGTTTATAATGATAGAATATAGAGAGACAATGAATTTAGTTTATAATGATAGAATATAGAGAGATAATGAATTTAGTTTATAATGATAGAGTATAGAGAGACAATGAATTTAGTTTATAATGATAGAATATAGAGAGATAATGAATTTAGTTTATAATGATAGAATATAGAGAGATAATGAATTTAGTTTATAATGATAGAATGTAGAGAGATAATGAATTTAGTTTATAATGATAGAATATAGAGAGATAATGAATTTAGTTTATAATGATAGAACATAGAGAGATAATGAATTTAGTTTATAATGATAGAATATAGAGAGATAATGAATTTAGTTTATAATGATAGAATATAGAGAGATAATGAATTTAGTTTATAATGATAGAATGTAGAGAGATAATGAATTTAGTTTATAATGATAGAATATAGAGAGACAATGAATTTAGTTTATAATGATAGAATATAGAGAGATAATGAATTTAGTTTATAATGATAGAATATAGAGAGACAATGAATTTAGTTTATAATGATAGAATATAGAGAGATAATGAATTTAGTTTATAATGATAGAATATAGAGAGATAATGAATTTAGTATATAATGATAGAATGTAGAGAGATAATGAATTTAATTTATAATGATAGAATATAGAGAGATAATGAATTTAGTTTATAATGATAGAATATAGAGAGATAATGAATTTAGTTTATAATGATAGAATATAGAGAGATAATGAATTTCGTTTATAATGATAGAATGTAGAGAGATAATGAATTTAGTTTATAATGATAGAATATAGAGAGATAATGAATTTAGTTTATAATGATAGAATATAGAGAGATAATGAATTTAGTTTATAATGATAGAATATAGAGAGATAATGAATTTAGTTTATAATGATAGAATGTAGAGAGATAATGAATTTAGTTTATAATGATAGAATATAGAGAGATAATGAATTTCGTTTATAATGATAGAATGTAGAGAGATAATGAATTTAATTTATAATGATAGAATATAGAGAGATAATGAATTTAGTTTATAATGATAGAATATAGAGAGATAATGAATTTAGTTTATAATGATAGAATATAGAGAGATAATGAATTTAGTTTATAATGATAGAATATAGAGAGATAATGAATTTAGTTTATAATGATAGAATGTAGAGAGATAATGAATTTAGTTTATAATGATAGAATGAAGAGAGATAATGAATTTACTTTATAATGATAGAATGTAGAGAGATAATGAATTTAGTTTATAATGATAGAATATAGAGAGATAATGAATTTAGTTTATAATGATAGAATGTAGAGAGATAATGAATTTAGTTTATAATGATAGAATGTAGAGAGATAATGAATTTAGTTTATAATGATAGAATATAGAGAGACAATGAATTTAGTTTATAATGATAGAATGTAGAGAGATAATGAATTTAGTTTATAATGATAGAATATAGAGAGACAATGAATTTAGTTTATAATGATAGAATACAGAGAGATAATGAATTTAGTTTATAATGATAGAATGTAGAGAGATAATGAATTTAATTTATAATGATAGAATATAGAGAGATAATGAATTTAATTTATAATGATAGAATATAGAGAGATAATGAATTTAGTTTATAATGATAGAATATAGAGAGATAATGAATTTAGTTTATAATGATAGAATATAGAGAGATAATGAATTTAGTTTATAATGATAGAATGTAGAGAGATAATGAATTTAGTTTATAATGATAGAATATAGAGAGATAATGAATTTCGTTTATAATGATAGAATGTAGAGAGATAATGAATTTAATTTATAATGATAGAATATAGAGAGATAATGAATTTAGTTTATAATGATAGAATGTAGAGAGACAATGAATTTAGTTTAAAATGATGGAATATAGAGAGATAATGAATTTAGTTTATAATGATAGAATGTAGAGAGATAATGAATTTAGTTTATAATGATGGAATATAGAGAGATAATGAATTTAGTTTATAATGATAGAATGTAGAGAGACAATGAATTTAGTTTATAATGATAGAATGCAGAGAGATAATGAATTTAGTTTATAATGATAGAATGTAGAGAGACAATGAATTTAGTTTATAATGATAGAATGTAGAGAGACAATGAATTTAGTTTATAATGATAGAATGTAGAGAGACAATGAATTTAGTTTATAATGATAGAATGTAGAGAGACAATGAATTTAGTTTATAATGATAGAATGTAGAGAGATAATGAATTTCGTTTATAATGATAGAATATAGAGAGATAATGAATTTCGTTTATAATGATAGAATGTAGAGAGATAATGAATTTAATTTATAATGATAGAATGTAGAGAGATAATGAATTTAGTTTATAATGATAGAATGTAGAGAGATAATGAATTTAGTTTATAATGATAGAATATAGAGAGATAATGAATTTAGTTTATAATGATAGAATATAGAGAGATAATGAATTTAGTTTATAATGATAGAATATAGAGAGATAATGAATTTAGTTTATAATGATAGAATGTAGAGAGATAATGAATTTAGTTTATAATGATAGAATATAGAGAGATAATGAATTTCGTTTATAATGATAGAATGTAGAGAGACAATGAATTTAGTTTATAATGATAGAATGCAGAGAGATAATGAATTTAGTTTATAATGATAGAATGTAGAGAGACAATGAATTTAGTTTATAATGATAGAATGGAGAGAGACAATGAATTTAGTTTATAATGATAGAATGTAGAGAGACAATGAATTTAGTTTATAATGATAGAATGTAGAGAGACAATGAATTTAGTTTATCATGATAGAATGTAGAGAGAAAATGAATTTAGTTTATAATGATAGAATGAAGAGAGATAATGAATTTACTATATAATGAAAGAATGTAGAGAGATAAGGAATTTAGTATATAATGATAGAATGTAGAGAGATAATGAATTTAGTTTATAATGATAGAATGTAGAGAGATAATGAATTTAGTTTATAATGATAGAATGTAGAGAGATAATGAATTTAGTTTATAATGATAGAATATAGAGAGATAATGAATTTCGTTTATAATGATAGAATGTAGAGAGATAATGAATTTAGTTTATAATGATAGAATGTAGAGAGATAATGAATTTAGTTTATAATGATAGAATATAGAGAGATAATGAATTTAGTTTATAATGATAGAATATAGAGAGATAATGAATTTAGTTTATAATGATAGAATATAGAGAGATAATGAATTTAGTTTATAATGATAGAATATAGAGAGATAATGAATTTAGTGTATAATGATAGAATATAGAGAGATAATGAATTTAGTTTATAATGATAGAATATAGAGAGATAACGAATTTAGTTTATAATGATAGAATGTAGAGAGATAATGAATTTAGTTTATAATGATAGAATGTAGAGAGATAATGAATTTAGTTTATAATGATAGAATGTAGAGAGATAATGAATTTAGTTTATAATGATAGAATGTAGAGAGATAATGAATTTAGTTTATAATGAGAGAATGTAGAGAGATAATGAATTTAGTTTATAATGATAGAATGTAGAGAGATAATGAATTTAGTTTATAATGATAGAATGTAGAGAGATAATGAATTTAGTTTATAATGATAGAATATAGAGAGACAATGAATTTAGTTTATAATGATAGAATGTAGAGAGACAATGAATTTAGTTTATAATGATAGAATGTAGAGAGATAATGAATTTAGTTTATAATGATAGAATATAGAGAGATAATGAATTTAGTTTATAATGATAGAATGTAGAGAGAAAATGAATTTAGTTTATAATGATAGAATGTAGAGAGATAATGAATTTAGTTTATAATGATAGAATATAGAGAGATAATGAATTTAGTTTATAATGATAGAATGTAGAGAGATAATGAATTTAGTTTATAATGATAGAATGTAGAGAGACAATGAATTTAGTTTATAATGATAGAATGTAGAGAGAAAATGAATTTAGTTTATAATGATAGAATATAGAGAGATAATGAATTTCGTTTATAATGATAGAATGTAGAGAGATAATGAATTTAGTTTATAATGATAGAATGTAGAGAGATAATGAATTTAGTTTATAATGATAGAATATAGAGAGTTAATGAATTTAGTTTATAATGATAGAATATAGAGAGATAATGAATTTAGTTTATAATGATAGAATATAGAGAGATAATGAATTTAGTTTATAATGATAGAATATAGAGAGATAATGAATTTAGTTTATAATGATAGAATATAGAGAGATAATGAATTTAGTTTATAATGATAGAATATAGAGAGATAACGAATTTAGTTTATAATGATAGAATGTAGAGAGATAATGAATTTAGTTTATAATGATAGAATGTAGAGAGATAATGAATTTAGTTTATAATGATAGAATGTAGAGAGATAATGAATTTAGTTTATAATGATAGAATGTAGAGAGATAATGAATTTAGTTTATAATGATAGAATGTAGAGAGATAATGAATTTAGTTTATAATGATAGAATGTAGAGAGATAATGAATTTAGTTTATAATGATAGAATGTAGAGAGATAATGAATTTAGTTTATAATGATAGAATATAGAGAGACAATGAATTTAGTTTATAATGATAGAATGTAGAGAGACAATGAATTTAGTTTATAATGATAGAATGTAGAGAGATAATGAATTTAGTTTATAATGATAGAATATAGAGAGATAATGAATTTAGTATATAATGATAGAATATAGAGAGATAATGAATTTAGTTTATAATGATAGAATGTAGAGAGATAATGAATTTAGTTTATAATGATAGAATATAGAGAGATAATGAATTTAGTTTATAATGATAGAATGTAGAGAGATAATGAATTTAGTTTATAATGATAGAATATAGAGAGACAATGAATTTAGTTTATAATGATAGAATGTAGAGAGACAATGAATTTAGTTTATAATGATAGAATGTTGAGAGATAATGAATTTAGTTTATAATGATAGAATATAGAGAGATAATGAATTTAGTTTATAATGATAGAATGTAGAGAGATAATGAATTTAGTTTATAATGATAGAATATAGAGAGATAATGAATTTAGTTTATAATGATAGAATGTAGAGAGATAATGAATTTAGTTTATAATGATAGAATGTAGAGAGACAATGAATTTAGTTTATAATGATAGAATGTAGAGAGATAATGAATTTAGTTTATAATGATAGAATATAGAGAGACAATGAATTTAGTTTATAATGATAGAATATAGAGAGATAATGAATTTAGTTTATAATGATAGAATATAGAGAGACAATGAATTTAGTTTATAATGATAGAATATAGAGAGATAATGAATTTAGTTTATAATGATAGAATGTAGAGAGATAATGAATTTAGTTTATAATGATAGAATATAGAGAGATAATGAATTTAGTTTATAATGATAGAATATAGAGAGATAATGAATTTAGTTTATAATGATAGAATATAGAGAGATAATGAATTTAGTTTATAATGATAGAATATAGAGAGATAATGAATTTAGTTTATAATGATAGAATGTAGAGAGATAATGAATTTAGTTTATAATGATAGAATATAGAGAGATAATGAATTTCGTTTATAATGATAGAATATAGAGAGATAATGAATTTAGTTTATAATGATAGAATGTAGAGAGATAATGAATTTAGTTTATAATGATAGAATGTAGAGAGATAATGAATTTAGTTTATAATGATAGAATATAGAGAGATAATGAATTTAGTTTATAATGATAGAATATAGAGAGACTAGCGGGGTCACCCGTGGGAATCCCACGGGCATGGATGTGTGTGACATTTCGACATATTGAGTTAGATGCTGCACATTCATTTTTACAAAATGGTTACTGGCAAGTCATCAGATCCAGAAATGGTGTGATGAACACTTTATTTATTTCACATAATATGTGACCCCTCACTCCTCTCCACCTGACACTCTCCTGTCTCCACCTAGCACTCCTCTCCTCTCCAAACCCTCACATCCCTCTCCTTTCCAATCCCTCACCTCTCCAATCCCTCACACTCCTCTCCTCTCCAATCCCTCACACGCCTCTCCAATCGCGCCTCACACTCCTCTCCAATCGCGCCTCACACTCCTCTCCAATCACGCCTCACACTCCTCTCCAATCGCACCTCACACTCCTCTCCAATCGCGCCTCACACTCCCCTCCAATCACTCCTCTCCAATCGTGCCTCACACTCCTCTCCAATCGCGCCTCACACTCCTCTCCAATCGCGCCTCACACTCCTCTCCAATCGCGCCTCACTCGCCTCTCCAATCGGCTTTCCCCGTCTCGTTTCTCTCGTTTTTCTCCCGTCTCGTTCTTTTTCTTGCTCCAAATCGGCCCATCTCGCCCGTCGGCCCGTCGGAATCGGAAATCGGCCCGTCGGAATCGGAAATCGGCCCGTCTTGCTTTCGTGCTTGCGCGTAAATAAATTGTGTTCATGACACCATTTCTGGATCTGATGACTTGCCAGTAACCATTTTGTAAAAATGAATGTGCAGCATCTAACTCAATATGTCGAAATGTCACACACATCCATGCCCGTGGGATTCCCACGGGTGACCCCGCAAGTTTGCATTGACGTTCGTCGATGGACTCGTTCGCCCGTCTCATTCGTTTTCTTGCTACATCCTGTTCAAGTCTGCGTTCTTCATCGATCGTCTCATCCATTTTGGAAATGGAAGTTTCCACGCACCGCATGAATTGTCACGATCCTCAATAGGAAGTGTCTCATAATTATCAAATGACAAATGGCAAGTAAATTACATTGTGAAAATTTAATATTTCAAATAGACCTATTTAAAGTGTATGCGCAAATAACTAATAAATAAAAAAACGAAGAAATATGTCTCGGTAATTTCCTGAACTCGGTAATTTCTCGGTAATTTTACTTCCGGCTAAAAATGTTGAATGAAATAAAAACGAAGAAATATATGTCGTTTTGTGACGACTGGCATCAAAGGTAAACGGTGAATTCACTCGGTTTATTCGGTTCGGCTCGGTTTAAAGAAAAAGCGATAATGTCGAAATGTTGACGTCTGTGTCATGTTGGGCGGTGTATGATACTTGTTGGCTGTTGGGCGGTGATATGGTGTATTTTAAAAAATATATCTCTGCGTTTTCCCGCGTTGCTGACACCGAGTCTAAAACCATGATGGTGAGTTATATTGGAGATAAAGGCGTGAGAGAGACTCAATGGCCTTGAAGTTACAGGCATTTGAGAATTCATTTCGTTCTATAAACGGCAACTTTCATCGGATTTTCTTCTCGTTTTTTTTCAACCGAGTCTAAAACTATGTTAGCGACTGTGAAAAATGAAATGATATATCGAATTTAAAATAGATATCGACACATTGCGGTCGGTGTCATGTTGGGCGGTGTATGATACACCATGACGCGATTTTAAAAAATATATCTCTGCATTTTCCCGCGTGTGTGGAATGTTTGTGGAAAATTAAAGATTTCAAATAAACCTATTTAAAGTGTATGCGCACATAACTAATAAAAAAAACGAAGAAATATCTCTCGGTAATTTCCTGAAACATATTTTACTTCCGGCTAATATGTTGAATGAAATAAAAACGAAGAAATATATGTCGGCATCATTGTTGACGTTTTTGTGACGACTATCATCAAACGAAATAGTAATATATCATAACGGAAAAGAAAAGCGAATTTTTAATATATATCGACACATTGCCGGCGGTGTCATGTTGGGCGGTGTATGATACACCATGACGCGATTTTAAAAAATATATCTCTGCATTTTCCCGCGTGTGTGGATTGTTCTCAATTATTGCTGACACCGAGTCTAAAAGTAAAACCATCGATAAAAATGAAATCATATGGTGAGTTAGATTGGAGATAAAGGCGTGAGAGAGACTCAATGGCCTTGAAGTTACAGGCCTTTGAGAATTCATTTCGTTCTATAAACGGCAACTTTCATCGGATTTTCTTCCCGTTTTTTTTCAACCGAGTCTAAAACTATGTTAGCGACTGTGAAAAATGAAATGATTTATCGAATTTGATTTGAAATAAAACTGGGGGAGAGCAAGACACCACGGGCCTACAAAACAGGACTCAAAGCTATGCGAGTTAATAAAATGGTGGATATTTGTTTATAGCCACTCCCAGAATGGGTGGAGCTATGGGTGGAGCTACTCTGCAAACCGAGTAAGCCACACCCCGGACAGACACCCAACAGATAGACAGACAGACAGACAGAATCATCTACGGCTATTATAATATAGATAATGAATTTAGTTTATAATGATAGAATATAGAGAGATAATGAATTTAGTTTATAATGATAGAATGTAGAGAGATAATGAATTTAGTTTATAATGATAGAATATAGAGAGATAATGAATTTAGTTTATAATGATAGAATATAGAGAGATAATGAATTTAGTTTATAATGATAGAATATAGAGAGACAATGAATTTAGTTTATAAATGATAGAATATAGAGAGATAATGAATTTAGTTTATAATGATAGAATATAGAGAGATAATGAATTTAGTTTATAATGATAGAATGTAGAGAGATAATGAATTTAGTTTATAATGATAGAATATAGAGAGATAATGAATTTCATTTATAATGATAGAATGTAGAGAGATAATGAATTTAGTTTATAATGATAGAATATAGAGAGATAATGAATTTAGTTTATAATGATAGAATATAGAGAGATAATGAATTTAGTTTATAATGATAGAATATAGAGAGATAACGAATTTAGTTTATAATGATAGAATGTAGAGAGATAATGAATTTAGTTTATAATGATAGAATGTAGAGAGATAATGAATTTAGTTTATAATGATAGAATGTAGAGAGATAATGAATTTAGTTTATAATGATAGAATGTAGAGAGATAATGAATTTAGTTTATAATGATAGAATGTAGAGAGATAATGAATTTAGTTTATAATGATAGAATGTAGAGAGATAATGAATTTACTTTATAATGATAGAATGTAGAGAGATAATGAATTTAGTTTATAATGATAGAATGTAGAGAGATAATGAATTTAGTTTATAATGATAGAATATAGAGAGACAATGAATTTAGTTTATAATGATAGAATGTAGAGAGACAATGAATTTAGTTTATAATGATAGAATGTAGAGAGATAATGAATTTAGTTTATAATGATAGAATATAGAGAGATAATGAATTTAGTATATAATGATAGAATATAGAGAGATAATGAATTTAGTTTATAATGATAGAATGTAGAGAGATAATGAATTTAGTTTATAATGATAGAATATAGAGAGACAATGAATTTAGTTTATAATGATAGAATGTAGAGAGACAATGAATTTAGTTTATAATGATAGAATGTTGAGAGATAATGAATTTAGTTTATAATGATAGAATATAGAGAGATAATGAATTTAGTTTATAATGATAGAATGTAGAGAGATAATGAATTTAGTTTACAATGATAGAATATAGAGAGATAATGAATTTAGTTTATAATGATAGAATGTAGAGAGATAATGAATTTAGTTTATAATGATAGAATGTAGAGAGACAATGAATTTAGTTTATAATGATAGAATGTACAGAGATAATGAATTTAGTTTATAATGATAGAATATAGAGAGACAATGAATTTAGTTTATAATGATAGAATATAGAGAGATAATGAATTTAGTTTATAATGATAGAATATAGAGAGACAATGAATTTAGTTTATAATGATAGAATATAGAGATAATGAATTTAGTTTATAATGATAGAATGTAGAGAGATAATGAATTTAGTTTATAATGATAGAATATAGAGAGATAATGAATTTAGTTTATAATGATAGAATATAGAGAGATAATGAATTTAGTTTATAATGATAGAATATAGAGAGATAATGAATTTAGTATATAATGATAGAATATAGAGAGATAATGAATTTAGTTTATAATGATAGAATGTAGAGAGATAATGAATTTAGTTTATAATTATAGAATATAGAGAGATAATGAATTTTGTTTATAATGATAGAATATAGAGAGATAATGAATTTAGTTTATAATGATAGAATGTAGAGAGATAATGAATTTAGTTTATAATGATAGAATGAAGAGAGATAATGAATTTACTATATAATGATAGAATGTAGAGAGATAATGAATTTAGTTTATAATGATAGAATATAGAGAGATTATAATGAATTTAGTTTATAATGATAGAATATAGAGAGATAATGAATTTAGTTTATAATGATAGAATATAGAGAGATAATGAATTTAGTTTATAATGATAGAATATAGAGAGATAATGAATTTAGTTTATAATGATAGAATATAGAGAGATAATGAATTTAGTTTATAATGATAGAATGTAGAGAGATAATGAATTTAGTTTATAATGATAGAATGAAGAGAGATAATGAATTTACTATATAATGATAGAATGTAGAGAGATAATGAATTTAGTTTATAATGATAGAATATAGAGAGATAATGAATTTAGTTTATAATGATAGAATATAGAGAGATAATGAATTTAGTTTATAATGATAGAATATAGAGAGATAATGAATTTCGTTTATAATGATAGAATGTAGAGAGATAATGAATTTAGTTTCTAATGATAGAATATAGAGAGATAATGAATTTAGTTTATTAATGATAGAATGTAGAGAGATAATGAATTTAGTTTATAATGATAGAATATAGAGAGATAATGAATTTAGTTTATAATGATAGAATATAGAGAGATAATGAATTTAGTTTATAATGATAGAATATAGAGAGATAATGAATTTAGTTTATAATGATAGAATATAGAGAGATAATGAATTTAGTTTATAATGATAGAATATAGAGAGATAATGAATTTAGTTTATAATGATAGAATGTAGAGAGATAATGAATTTAGTTTATAATGATAGAATGAAGAGAGATAATGAATTTACTATATAATGATAGAATGTAGAGAGATAATGAATTTAGTTTATAATGATAGAATATAGAGAGATAATGAATTTAGTTTATAATGATAGAATATAGAGAGATAATGAATTTAGTTTATAATGATAGAATATAGAGAGATAATGAATTTCGTTTATAATGATAGAATGTAGAGAGATAATGAATTTAGTTTATAATGATAGAATATAGAGAGATAATGAATTTCGTTTATAATGATAGAATATAGAGAGATAATGAATTTAGTTTATAATGATAGAATATAGAGAGATAATGAATTTCGTTTATAATGATAGAATGTAGAGAGATAATGAATTTAGTTTATAATGATAGAATGTAGAGAGATAATGAATTTAGTTTATAATGATAGAATATAGAGAGACAATGAATTTAGTTTATAATGATAGAATATAGAGAGATAATGAATTTAGTTTATAATGATAGAATATAGAGAGATAATGAATTTAGTTTATAATGATAGAATATAGAGAGACAATGAATTTAGTTTATAATGATAGAATATAGAGAGATAATGAATTTAGTTTATAATGATAGAATATAGAGAGACAATGAATTTAGTTTATAATGATAGAATATAGAGAGATAATGAATTTAGTTTATAATGATAGAATATAGAGAGACAATGAATTTAGTTTATAATGATAGAATATAGAGAGATAATGAATTTAGTTTATAATGATAGAATATAGAGAGATAATGAATTTAGTTTATAATGATAGAATATAGAGAGATAATGAATTTCGTTTATAATGATAGAATGTAGAGAGATAATGAATTTAGTTTATAATGATAGAATGTAGAGAGATAATGAATTTAGTTTATAATGATAGAATATAGAGAGACAATGAATTTAGTTTATAATGATAGAATATAGAGAGATAATGAATTTAGTTTATAATGATAGAATATAGAGAGACAATGAATTTAGTTTATAATGATAGAATATAGAGAGATAATGAATTTAGTTTATAATGATAGAATATAGAGAGATAATGAATTTAGTTTATAATGATAGAATGTAGAGAGATAATGAATTTAATTTATAATGATAGAATATAGAGAGATAATGAATTTAGTTTATAATGATAGAATATAGAGAGATAATGAATTTAGTTTATAATGATAGAATGTAGAGAGATAATGAATTTAGTTTATAATGATAGAATATAGAGAGACAATGAATTTAGTTTATAATGATAGAATATAGAGAGATAATGAATTTAGTTTATAATGATAGAATATAGAGAGACAATGAATTTAGTTTATAATGATAGAATATAGAGAGATAATGAATTTAGTTTATAATGATAGAATATAGAGAGATAATGAATTTAGTTTATAATGATAGAATGTAGAGAGATAATGAATTTAGTTTATAATGATAGAATATAGAGAGATAATGAATTTAGTTTATAATGATAGAATATAGAGAGATAATGAATTTAGTTTATAATGATAGAATATAGAGAGATAATGAATTTAGTTTATAATGATAGAATATAGAGAGATAATGAATTTAGTTTATAATGATAGAATGTAGAGAGATAATGAATTTAGTTTATAATGATAGAATATAGAGAGACAATGAATTTAGTTTATAATGATAGAATATAGAGAGATAATGAATTTAGTTTATAATGATAGAATATAGAGAGACAATGAATTTAGTTTATAATGATAGAATATAGAGAGATAATGAATTTAGTTTATAATGATAGAATATAGAGAGATAATGAATTTAGTTTATAATGATAGAATGTAGAGAGATAATGAATTTAATTTATAATGATAGAATATAGAGAGATAATGAATTTAGTTTATAATGATAGAATATAGAGAGATAATGAATTTAGTTTATAATGATAGAATATAGAGAGATAATGAATTTCGTTTATAATGATAGAATGTAGAGAGATAATGAATTTAGTTTATAATGATAGAATATAGAGAGATAATGAATTTAGTTTATAATGATAGAATATAGAGAGATAATGAATTTAGTTTATAATGATAGAATATAGAGAGATAATGAATTTAGTTTATAATGATAGAATGTAGAGAGATAATGAATTTAGTTTATAATGATAGAATATAGAGAGATAATGAATTTCGTTTATAATGATAGAATGTAGAGAGATAATGAATTTAATTTATAATGATAGAATATAGAGAGATAATGAATTTAGTTTATAATGATAGAATATAGAGAGATAATGAATTTAGTTTATAATGATAGAATATAGAGAGATAATGAATTTAGTTTATAATGATAGAATATAGAGAGATAATGAATTTAGTTTATAATGATAGAATGTAGAGAGATAATGAATTTAGTTTATAATGATAGAATGAAGAGAGATAATGAATTTACTATATAATGATAGAATGTAGAGAGATAATGAATTTAGTTTATAATGATAGAATATAGAGAGATAATGAATTTAGTTTATAATGATAGAATGTAGAGAGATAATGAATTTAGTTTATAATGATAGAATGTAGAGAGATAATGAATTTAGTTTATAATGATAGAATATAGAGAGACAATGAATTTAGTTTATAATGATAGAATATAGAGAGATAATGAATTTAGTTTATAATGATAGAATATAGAGAGACAATGAATTTAGTTTATAATGATAGAATACAGAGAGATAATGAATTTAGTTTATAATGATAGAATGTAGAGAGATAATGAATTTAATTTATAATGATAGAATATAGAGAGATAATGAATTTAATTTATAATGATAGAATATAGAGAGATAATGAATTTAGTTTATAATGATAGAATATAGAGAGATAATGAATTTAGTTTATAATGATAGAATATAGAGAGATAATGAATTTAGTTTATAATGATAGAATGTAGAGAGATAATGAATTTAGTTTATAATGATAGAATATAGAGAGATAATGAATTTCGTTTATAATGATAGAATGTAGAGAGATAATGAATTTAATTTATAATGATAGAATATAGAGAGATAATGAATTTAGTTTATAATGATAGAATGTAGAGAGATAATGAATTTAGTTTAAAATGATGGAATATAGAGAGATAATGAATTTAGTTTATAATGATAGAATGTAGAGAGATAATGAATTTAGTTTATAATGATGGAATATAGAGAGATAATGAATTTAGTTTATAATGATAGAATGTAGAGAGACAATGAATTTAGTTTATAATGATAGAATGCAGAGAGATAATGAATTTAGTTTATAATGATAGAATGTAGAGAGACAATGAATTTAGTTTATAATGATAGAATGTAGAGAGACAATGAATTTAGTTTATAATGATAGAATGTAGAGAGACAATGAATTTAGTTTATAATGATAGAATGTAGAGAGACAATGAATTTAGTTTATAATGATAGAATGTAGAGAGATAATGAATTTCGTTTATAATGATAGAATATAGAGAGATAATGAATTTCGTTTATAATGATAGAATGTAGAGAGATAATGAATTTAATTTATAATGATAGAATGTAGAGAGATAATGAATTTAGTTTATAATGATAGAATGTAGAGAGATAATGAATTTAGTTTATAATGATAGAATATAGAGAGATAATGAATTTAGTTTATAATGATAGAATATAGAGAGATAATGAATTTAGTTTATAATGATAGAATATAGAGAGATAATGAATTTAGTTTATAATGATAGAATGTAGAGAGATAATGAATTTAGTTTATAATGATAGAATATAGAGAGATAATGAATTTCGTTTATAATGATAGAATGTAGAGAGACAATGAATTTAGTTTATAATGATAGAATGCAGAGAGATAATGAATTTAGTTTATAATGATAGAATGTAGAGAGACAATGAATTTAGTTTATAATGATAGAATGGAGAGAGACAATGAATTTAGTTTATAATGATAAAATGTAGAGAGACAATGAATTTAGTTTATAATGATAGAATGTAGAGAGACAATGAATTTAGTTTATAATGATAGAATGTAGAGAGAAAATGAATTTAGTTTATAATGATAGAATGAAGAGAGATAATGAATTTACTATATAATGAAAGAATGTAGAGAGATAATGAATTTAGTATATAATGATAGAATGTAGAGAGATAATGAATTTAGTTTATAATGATAGAATGTCGAGAGATAATGAATTTAGTTTATAATGATAGAATGTAGAGAGATAATGAATTTAGTTTATAATGATAGAATATAGAGAGATAATGAATTTCGTTTATAATGATAGAATGTAGAGAGATAATGAATTTAGTTTATAATGATAGAATGTAGAGAGATAATGAATTTAGTTTATAATGATAGAATATAGAGAGATAATGAATTTAGTTTATAATGATAGAATATAGAGAGATAATGAATTTAGTTTATAATGATAGAATATAGAGAGATAATGAATTTAGTTTATAATGATAGAATATAGAGAGATAATGAATTTAGTTTATAATGATAGAATATAGAGAGATAATGAATTTAGTTTATAATGATAGAATATAGAGAGATAACGAATTTAGTTTATAATGATAGAATGTAGAGAGATAATGAATTTAGTTTATAATGATAGAATGTAGAGAGATAATGAATTTAGTTTATAATGATAGAATGTAGAGAGATAATGAATTTAGTTTATAATGATAGAATGTAGAGAGATAATGAATTTAGTTTATAATGATAGAATGTAGAGAGATAATGAATTTAGTTTATAATGATAGAATGTAGAGAGATAATGAATTTAGTTTATAATGATAGAATGTAGAGAGATAATGAATTTAGTTTATAATGATAGAATATAGAGAGACAATGAATTTAGTTTATAATGATAGAATGTAGAGAGACAATGAATTTAGTTTATAATGATAGAATGTAGAGAGATAATGAATTTAGTTTATAATGATAGAATATAGAGAGATAATGAATTTAGTTTATAATGATAGAATGTAGAGAGAAAATGAATTTAGTTTATAATGATAGAATGTAGAGAGATAATGAATTTAGTTTATAATGATATAATATAGAGAGATAATGAATTTAGTTTATAATGATAGAATGTAGAGAGATAATGAATTTAGTTTATAATGATAGAATGTAGAGAGACAATGAATTTAGTTTATAATGATAGAATGTAGAGAGAAAATGAATTTAGTTTATAATGATAGAATATAGAGAGATAATGAATTTCGTTTATAATGATAGAATGTAGAGAGATAATGAATTTAGTTTATAATGATAGAATGTAGAGAGATAATGAATTTAGTTTATAATGATAGAATATAGAGAGATAATGAATTTAGTTTATAATGATAGAATATAGAGAGATAATGAATTTAGTTTATAATGATAGAATATAGAGAGATAATGAATTTAGTTTATAATGATAGAATATAGAGAGATAATGAATTTAGTTTATAATGATAGAATATAGAGAGATAATGAATTTAGTTTATAATGATAGAATATAGAGAGATAACGAATTTAGTTTATAATGATAGAATGTAGAGAGATAATGAATTTAGTTTATAATGATAGAATGTAGAGAGATAATGAATTTAGTTTATAATGATAGAATGTAGAGAGATAATGAATTTAGTTTATAATGATAGAATGTAGAGAGATAATGAATTTAGTTTATAATGATAGAATGTAGAGAGATAATGAATTTAGTTTATAATGATAGAATGTAGAGAGATAATGAATTTAGTTTATAATGATAGAATGTAGAGAGATAATGAATTTAGTTTATAATGATAGAATATAGAGAGACAATGAATTTAGTTTATAATGATAGAATGTAGAGAGACAATGAATTTAGTTTATAATGATAGAATGTAGAGAGATAATGAATTTAGTTTATAATGATAGAATATAGAGAGATAATGAATTTAGTATATAATGATAGAATATAGAGAGATAATGAATTTAGTTTATAATGATAGAATGTAGAGAGATAATGAATTTAGTTTATAATGATAGAATATAGAGAGATAATGAATTTAGTTTATAATGATAGAATGTAGAGAGATAATGAATTTAGTTTATAATGATAGAATATAGAGAGACAATGAATTTAGTTTATAATGATAGAATGTAGAGAGACAATGAATTTAGTTTATAATGATAGAATGTTGAGAGATAATGAATTTAGTTTATAATGATAGAATATAGAGAGATAATGAATTTAGTTTATAATGATAGAATGTAGAGAGATAATGAATTTAGTTTATAATGATAGAATATAGAGAGATAATGAATTTAGTTTATAATGATAGAATGTAGAGAGATAATGAATTTAGTTTATAATGATAGAATGTAGAGAGACAATGAATTTAGTTTATAATGATAGAATGTAGAGAGATAATGAATTTAGTTTATAATGATAGAATATAGAGAGACAATGAATTTAGTTTATAATGATAGAATATAGAGAGATAATGAATTTAGTTTATAATGATAGAATATAGAGAGACAATGAATTTAGTTTATAATGATAGAATATAGAGAGATAATGAATTTAGTTTATAATGATAGAATGTAGAGAGATAATGAATTTAGTTTATAATGATAGAATATAGAGATAATGAATTTAGTTTATAATGATAGAATATAGAGAGATAATGAATTTAGTTTATAATGATAGAATATAGAGAGATAATGAATTTAGTATATAATGATAGAATATAGAGAGATAATGAATTTAGTTTATAATGATAGAATGTAGAGAGATAATGAATTTAGTTTATAATGATAGAATATAGAGAGATAATGAATTTCGTTTATAATGATAGAATATAGAGAGATAATGAATTTAGTTTATAATGATAGAATGTAGAGAGATAATGAATTTAGTTTATAATGATAGAATGTAGAGAGATAATGAATTTAGTTTATAATGATAGAATATAGAGAGATAATGAATTTAGTTTATAATGATAGAATATAGAGAGATAATGAATTTAGTTTATAATGATAGAATATAGAGAGATAATGAATTTAGTTTATAATGATAGAATGTAGAGAGATAATGAATTTAGTTTATAATGATAGAATATAGAGAGATAATGAATTTAGTTTATAATGATAGAATATAGAGAGATAATGAATTTAGTTTATAATGATAGAATATAGAGAGACAATGAATTTAGTTTATAATGATAGAATATAGAGAGATAATGAATTTAGTTTATAATGATAGAATATAGAGAGATAATGAATTTAGTTTATAATGATAGAATGTAGAGAGATAATGAATTTAGTTTATAATGATAGAATATAGAGAGATAATGAATTTCGTTTATAATGATAGAATGTAGAGAGATAATGAATTTAGTTTATAATGATAGAATATAGAGAGATAATGAATTTAGTTTATAATGATAGAATATAGAGAGATAATGAATTTAGTTTATAATGATAGAATATAGAGAGATAACGAATTTAGTTTATAATGATAGAATGTAGAGAGATAATGAATTTAGTTTATAATGATAGAATGTAGAGAGATAATGAATTTAGTTTATAATGATAGAATGTAGAGAGATAATGAATTTAGTTTATAATGATAGAATGTAGAGAGATAATGATTTTAGTTTATAATGATAGAATGTAGAGAGATAATGAATTTAGTTTATAATGATAGAATGTAGAGAGATAATGAATTTACTTTATAATGATAGAATGTAGAGAGATAATGAATTTAGTTTATAATGATAGAATGTAGAGAGATAATGAATTTAGTTTATAATGATAGAATATAGAGAGACAATGAATTTAGTTTATAATGATAGAATGTAGAGAGACAATGAATTTAGTTTATAATGATAGAATGTAGAGAGATAATGAATTTAGTTTATAATGATAGAATATAGAGAGATAATGAATTTAGTATATAATGATAGAATATAGAGAGATAATGAATTTAGTTTATAATGATAGAATGTAGAGAGATAATGAATTTAGTTTATAATGATAGAATATAGAGAGACAATGAATTTAGTTTATAATGAAAGAATGTAGAGAGACAATGAATTTAGTTTATAATGATAGAATGTTGAGAGATAATGAATTTAGTTTATAATGATAGAATATAGAGAGATAATGAATTTAGTTTATAATGATAGAATGTAGAGAGATAATGAATTTAGTTTACAATGATAGAATATAGAGAGATAATGAATTTAGTTTATAATGATAGAATGTAGAGAGATAATGAATTTAGTTTATAATGATAGAATGTAGAGAGACAATGAATTTAGTTTATAATGATAGAATGTAGAGAGATAATGAATTTAGTTTATAATGATAGAATATAGAGAGACAATGAATTTAGTTTATAATGATAGAATATAGAGAGATAATGAATTTAGTTTATAATGATAGAATATAGAGAGACAATGAATTTAGTTTATAATGATAGAATATAGAGAGATAATGAATTTAGTTTATAATGATAGAATGTAGAGAGATAATGAATTTAGTTTATAATGATAGAATATAGAGAGATAATGAATTTAGTTTATAATGATAGAATATAGAGAGATAATGAATTTAGTTTATAATGATAGAATATAGAGAGATAATGAATTTAGTATATAATGATAGAATATAGAGAGATAATGAATTTAGTTTATAATGATAGAATGTAGAGAGATAATGAATTTAGTTTATAATTATAGAATATAGAGAGATAATGAATTTCGTTTATAATGATAGAATATAGAGAGATAATGAATTTAGTTTATAATGATAGAATATAGAGAGATAATGAATTTAGTTTATAATGATAGAATATAGAGAGATAATGAATTTAGTTTATAATGATAGAATATAGAGAGATAATGAATTTAGTTTATAATGATAGAATATAGAGAGATAATGAATTTAGTTTATAATGATAGAATATAGAGAGATAATGAATTTAGTTTATAATGATAGAATGTAGAGAGATAATGAATTTAGTTTATAATGATAGAATATAGAGAGATAATGAATTTCGTTTATAATGATAGAATGTAGAGAGATAATGAATTTAATTTATAATGATAGAATATAGAGAGATAATGAATTTAGTTTATAATGATAGAATGTAGAGAGATAATGAATTTAGTTTATAATGATAGAATGTAGAGAGATAATGAATTTAGTTTATAATGATGCAATATAGAGAGATAATGAATTTAGTTTATAATGATAGAATGTAGAGAGATAATGAATTTAGTTTATAATGATAGAATGTAGAGAGATAATGAATTTAGTTTATAATGATAGAATATAGAGAGATAATGAATTTAGTTTATAATGATAGAATATAGAGAGATAATGAATTTAGTTTATAATGATAGAATATAGAGAGATAATGAATTTAGTTTATAATGATAGAATATAGAGAGATAATGAATTTAGTTTATAATGATAGAATGTAGAGAGATAATGAATTTAGTTTATAATGATAGAATATAGAGAGATAATGAATTTATTTTATAATGATAGAATATAGATAGATAATGAATTTAGTTTATAATGATAGAATGTAGAGAGATAATGAATTTAGTTTATAATGATAGAATGTAGAGAGATAATGAATTTAGTTTATAATGATGGAATATAGAGAGATAATGAATTTAGTTTATAATGATGGAATATAGAGAGATAATGAATTTAGTTTATAATGATAGAATGTAGAGAGATAATGAATTTAGTTTATAATGATAGAATGTAGAGAGATAATGAATTTAGTTTATAATGATAGAATATAGAGAGATAATGAATTTAGTTTATAATGATAGAATATAGAGAGATAATGAATTTAGTTTATAATGATAGAATATAGAGAGATAATGAATTTAGTTTATAATGATAGAATATAGAGAGACAATGAATTTAGTTTATAATG
>NC_136271.1:88104322-88233793 GCF_964187855.1 Myxine glutinosa | reverse complement strand
ATGATAGAATGTAGAGAGATAATGAATTTAGTTTATAATGATAGAATATAGAGAGATAATGAATTTAGTTTATAATGATAGAATATAGAGAGATAATGAATTTAGTTTATAATGATAGAATATAGAGAGATAATGAATTTAGTTTATAATGATAGAATATAGAGAGATAATGAATTTAGTTTATAATGATAGAATATAGAGAGATAATGAATTTAGTTTATAATGATAGAATATAGAGAGATAATGAATTTAGTTTATAATGATAGAATGTAGAGAGATAATGAATTTAGTTTATAATGATAGAATATAGAGAGATAATGAATTTCGTTTATAATGATAGAATGTAGAGAGATAATGAATTTAATTTATAATGATAGAATATAGAGAGATAATGAATTTAGTTTATAATGATAGAATGTAGAGAGATAATGAATTTAGTTTATAATGATAGAATGTAGAGAGATAATGAATTTAGTTTATAATGATGGAATATAGAGAGATAATGAATTTAGTTTATAATGATAGAATGTAGAGAGATAATGAATTTAGTTTATAATGATAGAATGTAGAGAGATAATGAATTTAGTTTATAATGATAGAATATAGAGAGATAATGAATTTAGTTTATAATGATAGAATATAGAGAGATAATGAATTTAGTTTATAATGATAGAATATAGAGAGATAATGAATTTAGTTTATAATGATAGAATATAGAGAGATAATGAATTTAGTTTATAATGATAGAATGTAGAGAGATAATGAATTTAGTTTATAATGATAGAATATAGAGAGATAATGAATTTAGTTTATAATGATAGAATATAGAGAGATAATGAATTTCGTTTATAATGATAGAATGTAGAGAGATAATGAATTTAATTTATAATGATAGAATATAGAGAGATAATGAATTTAGTTTATAATGATAGAATGTAGAGAGATAATGAATTTAGTTTATAATGATAGAATGTAGAGAGATAATGAATTTAGTTTATAATGATGGAATATAGAGAGATAATGAATTTAGTTTATAATGATAGAATGTAGAGAGATAATGAATTTAGTTTATAATGATAGAATGTAGAGATAATGAATTTAGTTTATAATGATAGAATATAGAGAGATAATGAATTTAGTTTATAATGATAGAATATAGAGAGATAATGAATTTAGTTTATAATGATAGAATATAGAGAGATAATGAATTTAGTTTATAATGATAGAATATAGAGAGATAATGAATTTAGTTTATAATGATAGAATGTAGAGAGATTATGAATTTAGTTTATAATGATAGAATATAGAGAGATAATGAATTTAGTTTATAATGATAGAATATAGAGAGATAATGAATTTAGTTTATAATGATAGAATGTAGAGAGATAATGAATTTAGTTTATAATGATAGAATGTAGAGAGATAATGAATTTAGTTTATAATGATGGAATATAGAGAGATAATGAATTTAGTTTATAATGATAGAATGTAGAGAGATAATGAATTTAGTTTATAATGATAGAATGTAGAGAGATAATGAATTTAGTTTATAATGATAGAATATAGAGAGATAATGAATTTAGTTTATAATGATAGAATATAGAGAGATAATGAATTTAGTTTATAATGATAGAATATAGAGAGATAATGAATTTAGTTTATAATGATAGAATATAGAGAGACAATGAATTTAGTTTATAATGATAGAATATAGAGAGACAATGAATTTAGTTTATAATGATAGAATGTAGAGAGATAATGAATTTAGTTTATAATGATAGAATATAGAGAGATAATGAATTTAGTTTATAATGATAGAATATAGAGAGACAATGAATTTAGTTTATAATGATAGAATATAGAGAGATAATGAATTTAGTTTATAATGATAGAATGTAGAGAGATAATGAATTTAGTTTATAATGATAGAATATAGAGAGATAATGAATTTAGTTTATAATGATAGAATATAGAGAGATAATGAATTTAGTTTATAATGATAGAATATAGAGAGATAATGAATTTAGTTTATAATGATAGAATATAGAGAGACAATGAATTTAGTTTATAATGATAGAATGTAGAGAGATAATGAATTTAGTTTATAATGATAGAATATAGAGAGATAATGAATTTAGTTTATAATGATAGAATATAGAGAGATAATGAATTTAGTTTATAATGATAGAATATAGAGAGACAATGAATTTAGTTTATAATGATAGAATATAGAGAGATAATGAATTTAGTTTATAATGATATAATATAGAGAGATAATGAATTTAGTTTATAATGATAGAATGTAGAGAGATAATGAATTCAGTTTATAATGATAGAATATAGAGAGATAATGAATTTCGTTTATAATGATAGAATGTAGAGAGATAATGAATTTAGTTTATAATGATAGAATATAGAGAGATAATGAATTTAGTTTATAATGATAGAATATAGAGAGATAATGAATTTAGTTTATAATGATAGAATATAGAGAGATAATGAATTTAGTTTATAATGATAGAATATAGAGAGATAATGAATTTAGTTTATAATGATAGAATATAGAGAGATAATGAATTTAGTTTATAATGATAGAATATAGAGAGATAATGAATTTAGTTTATAATGATAGAATGTAGAGAGATAATGAATTTAGTTTATAATGATAGAATATAGAGAGATAATGAATTTCGTTTATAATGATAGAATGTAGAGAGATAATGAATTTAATTTATAATGATAGAATATAGAGAGATAATGAATTTAGTTTATAATGATAGAATGTAGAGAGATAATGAATTTAGTTTATAATGATAGAATGTAGAGAGATAATGAATTTAGTTTATAATGATGGAATATAGAGAGATAATGAATTTAGTTTATAATGATAGAATGTAGAGAGATAATGAATTTAGTTTATAATGATAGAATGTAGAGAGATAATGAATTTAGTTTATAATGATAGAATATAGAGAGATAATGAATTTAGTTTATAATGATAGAATATAGAGAGATAATGAATTTAGTTTATAATGATAGAATATAGAGAGATAATGAATTTAGTTTATAATGATAGAATATAGAGAGATAATGAATTTAGTTTATAATGATAGAATGTAGAGAGATAATGAATTTAGTTTATAATGATAGAATATAGAGAGATAATGAATTTAGTTTATAATGATAGAATATAGAGAGATAATGAATTTAGTTTATAATGATAGAATGTAGAGAGATAATGAATTTAGTTTATAATGATAGAATGTAGAGAGATAATGAATTTAGTTTATAATGATGGAATATAGAGAGATAATGAATTTAGTTTATAATGATAGAATGTAGAGAGATAATGAATTTAGTTTATAATGATAGAATGTAGAGAGATAATGAATTTAGTTTATAATGATAGAATATAGAGAGATAATGAATTTAGTTTATAATGATAGAATATAGAGAGATAATGAATTTAGTTTATAATGATAGAATATAGAGAGATAATGAATTTAGTTTATAATGATAGAATATAGAGAGACAATGAATTTAGTTTATAATGATAGAATATAGAGAGACAATGAATTTAGTTTATAATGATAGAATGTAGAGAGATAATGAATTTAGTTTATAATGATAGAATATAGAGAGATAATGAATTTAGTTTATAATGATAGAATGTAGAGAGACAATGAATTTAGTTTATAATTATAGAATATAGAGAGATAATGAATTTAGTTTATAATGATAGAATATAGAGAGATAATGAATTTAGTTTATAATGATAGAATATAGAGAGATAATGAATTTAGTTTATAATGATAGAATATAGAGAGATAATGAATTTAGTTTATAATGATAGAATATAGAGAGATAATGAATTTAGTTTATAATGATAGAATGTAGAGAGACAATGAATTTAGTATATAATGATAGAATGGAGAGAGACAATGAATTTAGTTTATAATGATAGAATGTAGAGAGATAATGAATTTAGTTTATAATGATAGAATATAGAGAGATAATGAATTTAGTTTATAATGATAGAATATAGAGAGATAATGAATTTAGTTTATAATGATAGAATGTAGAGAGATAATGAATTTAGTTTATAATGATAGAATGTAGAGAGATAATGAATTTAGTTTATAATGATGGAATATAGAGAGATAATGAATTTAGTTTATAATGATAGAATGTAGAGAGATAATGAATTTAGTTTATAATGATAGAATGTAGAGAGATAATGAATTTAGTTTATAATGACAGAATATAGAGAGATAATGAATTTAGTTTATAATGATAGAATGTAGAGAGACAATGAATTTAGTTTATCATGATAGAATATAGAGAGATAATGAATTTAGTTTATAATGATAGAATATAGAGAGATAATGAATTTAGTTTATAATGATAGAATATAGAGAGATAATGAATTTAGTTTATAATGATAGAATATAGAGAGATAATGAATTTAGTTTATAATGATAGAATATAGAGAGATAATGAATTTAGTTTATAATGATAGAATGTAGAGAGACAATGAATTTAGTATATAATGATAGAATGTAGAGAGACAATGAATTTAGTTTATAATGATAGAATGTAGAGAGATAATGAATTTAGTTTATAATGATGGAATATAGAGAGATAATGAATTTAGTTTATAATGATAGAATGTAGAGAGAAAATGAATTTAGATTATAATGATAGAATGAAGAGAGATAATGAATTTACTATATAATGAAAGAATGTAGAGAGATAATGAATTTAGTATATAATGATAGAATGTAGAGAGATAATGAATTTAGTTTATAATGATAGAATGTAGAGAGATAATGAATTTAGTTTATAATGATAGAATGTAGAGAGATAATGAATTTAGTTTATAATGATAGAATGTAGAGAGATAATGAATTTAGTTTATAATGATAGAATGTAGAGAGATAATGAATTTAGTTTATAATGATAGAATGTAGAGAGATAATGAATTTAGTTTATAATGATAGAATGTAGAGAGATAATGAGAGATAATGAATTTAGTTTATAATGATAGAATGTAGAGAGATAATGAATTTAGTTTATAATGATAGAATGTAGAGAGATAATGAATTTAGTTTATAATGATAGAATGTAGAGAGATAATGAATTTAGTTTATAATGATAGAATGTAGAGAGATAATGAGAGATAATGAATTTAGTTTATAATGATAGAATGTAGAGAGATAATGAATTTAGTTTATAATGATAGAATGTAGAGAGATAATGAATTTAGTTTATAATGATAGAATGTAGAGAGATAATGAATTTAGTTTATAATGATAGAATGTAGAGAGATAATGAATTTAGTTTATAATGATAGAATGTAGAGAGATAATGAATTTAGTTTATAATGATAGAATGTAGAGAGATAATGAATTTAGTTTATAATGATAGAATGTAGAGAGATAATGAATTTAGTTTATAATGATAGAATGTAGAGAGATAATGAGAGATAATGAATTTAGTTTATAATGATAGAATGTAGAGAGATAATGAACTTAGTTTATAATGATAGAATGTAGAGAGATGATTAATTTAGTATATAATGATAGAATGTAGAGAGATAATGAATTTAGTTTATAATGATAGAATATAGAGAGATAATGAATTTAGTTTATAATGATAGAATGTAGAGAGATAATGAATTTAGTTTATAATGATAGAATGTAGAGAGACAATGAATTTAGTTTATAATGATAGAATATAGAGAGATAATGAATTTAGTTTATAATGATAGAATATAGAGAGATAATGAATTTAGTTTATAATGATAGAATGTAGAGAGATAATGAGAGATAATGAATTTAGTTTATAATGATAGAATGTAGAGAGTTAATGAACTTAGTTTATAATGATAGAATGTAGAGAGATGATTAATTTAGTATATAATGATAGAATGTAGAGAGATAATGAATTTAGTTTATAATGATAGAATATAGAGAGATAATGAATTTCGTTTATAATGATAGAATGTAGAGAGATAATGAATTTAGTTTATAATGATAGAATATAGAGAGATAATGAATTTCGTTTATAATGATAGAATGTAGAGAGATAATGAATTTAGTTTATAATGATAGAATGTAGAGAGATAATGAATTTAGTTTATAATGATAGAATGTAGAGAGATAATGAATTTAGTTTATAATGATAGAATATAGAGAGATAATGAATTTAGTTTATAATGATAGAATATAGAGAGATAATGAATTTAGTTTATAATGATAGAATATAGAGAGATAATGAATTTAGTTTATAATGATAGAATGTAGAGAGATAATGAATTTAGTTTATAATGATAGAATGTAGAGAGATAATGAATTTAGTTTATAATGATAGAATGTAGAGAGATAATGAATTTAGTTTATAATGATAGAATGTAGAGAGATAATGAATTTAGTTTATAATGATAGAATATAGAGAGATAATGAATTTAGTTTATAATGATAGAATGTAGAGAGATAATGAATTTAGTTTATAATGATAGAATGTAGAGAGACAATGAATTTAGTTTATAATGATAGAATGTAGAGAGATAATGAATTTAGTTTATAATGATAGAATGTAGAGAGATAATGAATTTCGTTTATAATGATAGAATGTAGAGAGATAATGAATTTAGTTTATAATGATAGAATGTAGAGAGATAATGAATTTAGTTTATAATGATAGAATGTAGAGAGATAATGAATTTAGTTTATAATGATAGAATATAGAGAGATAATGAATTTAGTTTATAATGATAGAATGTAGAGAGACAATGAATTTAGTTTATAATGATAGAATATAGAGAGATAATGAATTTAGTTTATAATGATAGAATAAAGAGAGATAATGAATTTAGTTTATAATGATAGAATATAGAGAGATAATGAATTTAGTTTATAATGATAGAATATAGAGAGATAATGAATTTAGTTTATAATGATAGAATATAGAGAGATAATGAATTTAGTTTATAATGATAGAATGTAGAGAGACAATGAATTTAGTATATAATGATAGAATGTAGAGAGACAATGAATTTAGTTTATAATGATAGAATGTAGAGAGATAATGAATTTAGTTTATAATGATAGAATGTAGAGAGATAATGAATTTAGTTTATAATGATGGAATATAGAGAGATAATGAATTTAGTTTATAATGATAGAATGGAGAGAGATAATGAATTTAGTTTATAATGATAGAATGTAGAGAGATAATGAATTTAGTTTATAATGATAGAATATAGAGAGATAATGAATTTAGTTTATAATGATAGAATGTAGAGAGACAATGAATTTAATTTATAATGATAGAATACAGAGAGATAATGAATTTAGTTTATAATGATAGAATGCAGAGAGACAATGAATTTAGTATATAATGATAGAATGTAGAGAGATAATGAATTTAGTTTATAATGATAGAATGTAGAGAGATAATGAATCTAGTTTATAATGATAGAATATAGAGAGATAATGAATTTAGTTTATAATGATAGAATGTAGAGAGATAATGAATTTAGTTTATAATGATAGAATGTAGAGAGATAATTAATTTAGTTTATAATGATTGAATGTAGAGAGATAATGAATTTAGTTTATAATGATAGAATGTAGAGAGATAATGAATTTAGTTTATAATGATAGAATGTAGAGAGATAATGAATTTAGTTTATAATGATAGAATGTAGAGAGATAATGAATTTAGTTTATAATGATAGAATATAGAGAGATAATGAATTTAGTTTATAATGATAGAATGTAGAGAGATAATGAATTTAGTTTATAATGATAGAATGTAGAGAGACAATGAATTTAGTTTATAATGATAGAATGTAGAGAGATAATGAATTTAGTTTATAATGATAGAATGTAGAGAGATAATGAATTTAGTTTATAATGATAGAATGTAGAGAGACAATGAATTTAGTTTATAATGATAGAATGCAGAGAGATAATGAATTTAGTTTATAATGATAGAATATAGAGAGACAATGAATTTAGTTTATAATGATAGAATATAGAGAGATAATGAATTTAGTTTATAATGATAGAATATAGAGAGACAATGAATTTAGTTTATAATGATAGAATATAGAGAGATAATGAATTTAGTTTATAATGATAGAATGTAGAGAGATAATGAATTTAGTTTATAATGATAGAATGTAGAGAGATAATGAATTTAGTTTATAATGATGGAATATAGAGAGATAATGAATTTAGTTTATAATGATAGAATGTAGAGAGATAATGAATTTAGTTTATAATGATAGAATGTAGAGAGATAATGAATTTAGTTTATAATGACAGAATATAGAGAGATAATGAATTTAGTTTATAATGATAGAATATAGAGAGATAATGAATTTAGTTTATAATGATAGAATGTAGAGAGATAATGAATTTAGTTTATAATGATAGAATGTAGAGAGATAATGAATTTAGTTTATAATGATAGAATGTAGAGAGATAATGAATTTAGTTTATAATGATGGAATATAGAGAGATAATGAATTTAGTTTATAATGATAGAATGTAGAGAGATAATGAATTTAGTTTATAATGATAGAATGTAGAGAGATAATGAATTTAGTTTATAATGATAGAATATAGAGAGATAATGAATTTAGTTTATAATGATAGAATATAGAGAGATAATGAATTTAGTTTATAATGATAGAATATAGAGAGATAATGAATTTAGTTTATAATGATAGAATATAGAGAGATAATGAATTTAGTTTATAATGATAGAATGTAGAGAGAAAATGAATTTAGATTATAATGATAGAATGAAGAGAGATAATGAATTTACTATATAATGAAAGAATGTAGAGAGATAATGAATTTAGTATATAATGATAGAATGTAGAGAGATAATGAATTTAGTTTATAATGATAGAATGTAGAGAGATAATGAATTTAGTTTATAATGATAGAATGTAGAGAGATAATGAATTTAGTTTATAATGATAGAATGTAGAGAGATAATGAATTTAGTTTATAATGATAGAATGTAGAGAGATAATGAATTTAGTTTATAATGATAGAATGTAGAGAGATAATGAATTTAGTTTATAATGATAGAATGTAGAGAGATAATGAGAGATAATGAATTTAGTTTATAATGATAGAATGTAGAGAGATAATGAATTTAGTTTATAATGATAGAATGTAGAGAGATAATGAATTTAGTTTATAATGATAGAATGTAGAGAGATAATGAATTTAGTTTATAATGATAGAATGTAGAGAGATAATGAATTTAGTTTATAATGATAGAATGTAGAGAGATAATGAATTTAGTTTATAATGATAGAATGTAGAGAGATAATGAATTTAGTTTATAATGATAGAATGTAGAGAGATAATGAATTTAGTTTATAATGATAGAATGTAGAGAGATAATGAGAGATAATGAATTTAGTTTATAATGATAGAATGTAGAGAGATAATGAACTTAGTTTATAATGATAGAATGTAGAGAGATGATTAATTTAGTATATAATGATAGAATGTAGAGAGATAATGAATTTAGTTTATAATGATAGAATATAGAGAGATAATGAATTTAGTTTATAATGATAGAATGTAGAGAGATAATGAATTTAGTTTATAATGATAGAATGTAGAGAGACAATGAATTTAGTTTATAATGATAGAATATAGAGAGATAATGAATTTAGTTTATAATGATAGAATATAGAGAGATAATGAATTTAGTTTATAATGATAGAATGTAGAGAGATAATGAGAGATAATGAATTTAGTTTATAATGATAGAATGTAGAGAGATAATGAACTTAGTTTATAATGATAGAATGTAGAGAGATGATTAATTTAGTATATAATGATAGAATGTAGAGAGATAATGAATTTAGTTTATAATGATAGAATATAGAGAGATAATGAATTTCGTTTATAATGATAGAATGTAGAGAGATAATGAATTTAGTTTATAATGATAGAATATAGAGAGATAATGAATTTCGTTTATAATGATAGAATGTAGAGAGATAATGAATTTAGTTTATAATGATAGAATGTAGAGAGATAATGAATTTAGTTTATAATGATAGAATGTAGAGAGATAATGAATTTAGTTTATAATGATAGAATATAGAGAGATAATGAATTTAGTTTATAATGATAGAATATAGAGAGATAATGAATTTAGTTTATAATGATAGAATATAGAGAGATAATGAATTTAGTTTATAATGATCGAATGTAGAGAGATAATGAATTTAGTTTATAATGATAGAATGTAGAGAGATAATGAATTTAGTTTATAATGATAGAATGTAGAGAGATAATGAATTTAGTTTATAATGATAGAATGTAGAGAGATAATGAATTTAGTTTATAATGATAGAATATAGAGAGATAATGAATTTAGTTTCTAATGATAGAATGTAGAGAGATAATGAATTTAGTTTATAATGATAGAATGTAGAGAGACAATGAATTTAGTTTATAATGATAGAATGTAGAGAGATAATGAATTCAGTTTATAATGATAGAATGTAGAGAGATAATGAATTTCGTTTATAATGATAGAATGTAGAGAGATAATGAATTTAGTTTATAATGATAGAATGTAGAGAGATAATGAATTTAGTTTATAATGATAGAATGTAGAGAGATAATGAATTTAGTTTATAATGATAGAATATAGAGAGATAATGAATTTAGTTTATAATGATAGAATGTAGAGAGACAATGAATTTAGTTTATAATGATAGAATATAGAGAGATAATGAATTTAGTTTATAATGATAGAATAAAGAGAGATAATGAATTTAGTTTATAATGATAGAATATAGAGAGATAATGAATTTAGTTTATAATGATAGAATATAGAGAGATAATGAATTTAGTTTATAATGATAGAATATAGAGAGATAATGAATTTAGTTTATAATGATAGAATGTAGAGAGACAATGAATTTAGTATATAATGATAGAATGTAGAGAGACAATGAATTTAGTTTATAATGATAGAATGTAGAGAGATAATGAATTTAGTTTATAATGATAGAATGTAGAGAGATAATGAATTTAGTTTATAATGATGGAATATAGAGAGATAATGAATTTAGTTTATAATGATAGAATGGAGAGAGATAATGAATTTAGTTTATAATGATAGAATGTAGAGAGATAATGAATTTAGTTTATAATGATAGAATATAGAGAGATAATGAATTTAGTTTATAATGATAGAATGTAGAGAGACAATGAATTTAATTTATAATGATAGAATACAGAGAGATAATGAATTTAGTTTATAATGATAGAATGCAGAGAGACAATGAATTTAGTATATAATGATAGAATGTAGAGAGATAATGAATTTAGTTTATAATGATAGAATGTAGAGAGATAATGAATCTAGTTTATAATGATAGAATATAGAGAGATAATGAATTTAGTTTATAATGATAGAATGTAGAGAGATAATGAATTTAGTTTATAATGATAGAATGTAGAGAGATAATTAATTTAGTTTATAATGATTGAATGTAGAGAGATAATGAATTTAGTTTATAATGATAGAATGTAGAGAGATAATGAATTTAGTTTATAATGATAGAATGTAGAGAGATAATGAATTTAGTTTATAATGATAGAATGTAGAGAGATAATGAATTTAGTTTATAATGATAGAATATAGAGAGATAATGAATTTAGTTTATAATGATAGAATGTAGAGAGATAATGAATTTAGTTTATAATGATAGAATGTCGAGAGACAATGAATTTAGTTTATAATGATAGAATGTAGAGAGATAATGAATTTAGTTTATAATGATAGAATGTAGAGAGATAATGAATTTAGTTTATAATGATAGAATGTAGAGAGACAATGAATTTAGTTTATAATGATAGAATGCAGAGAGATAATGAATTTAGTTTATAATGATAGAATATAGAGAGACAATGAATTTAGTTTATAATGATAGAATATAGAGAGATAATGAATTTAGTTTATAATGATAGAATATAGAGAGACAATGAATTTAGTTTATAATGATAGAATATAGAGAGATAATGAATTTAGTTTATAATGATAGAATGTAGAGAGATAATGAATTTAGATTATAATGATAGAATATAGAGAGATAATGAATTTAGTTTATAATGATAGAATATAGAGAGATAATGAATTTAGTTTATAATGATAGAATATAGAGAGATAATGAATTTAGTATATAATGATAGAATATAGAGAGATAATGAATTTAGTTTATAATGATAGAATGTAGAGAGATAATGAATTTAGTTTATAATGATAGAATATAGAGAGATAATGAATTTCGTTTATAATGATAGAATGTAGAGAGATAATGAATTTAGTTTATAATGATAGAATGTAGAGAGATAATGAATTTAGTTTATAATGATAGAATATAGAGAGATAATGAATTTAGTTTATAATGATAGAATATAGAGAGATAATGAATTTAGTTTATAATGATAGAATATAGAGAGATAATGAATTTAGTTTATAATGATAGAATATAGAGAGATAATGAATTTAGTTTATAATGATAGAATATAGAGAGATAATGAATTTAGTTTATAATGATAGAATATAGAGAGACAATGAATTTAGTTTATAATGATAGAATATAGAGAGACAATGAATTTAGTTTATAATGATAGAATATAGAGAGATAATGAATTTAGTTTATAATGATAGAATATAGAGAGATAATGAATTTAGTTTATAATGATAGAATGTAGAGAGATAATGAATTTAGTTTATAATGATAGAATATAGAGAGATAATGAATTTAGTTTATAATGATAGAATATAGAGAGATAATGAATTTAGTTTATAATGATAGAATATAGAGAGACAATGAATTTCGTATATAATGATAGAATATAGAGAGATAATGAATTTAGTTTATAATGATAGAATGTAGAGAGATAATGAATTTAGTTTATAATGATAGAATATAGAGAGATAATGAATTTCGTTTATAATGATAGAATGTAGAGAGATAATGAATTTAGTTTATAATGATAGAATGTAGAGAGATAATGAATTTAGTTTATAATGATAGAATATAGAGAGATAATGAATTTAGTTTATAATGATAGAATATAGAGAGATAATGAATTTAGTTTATAATGATAGAATATAGAGAGATAATGAATTTAGTTTATAATGATAGAATGTAGAGAGATAATGAATTTAGTTTATAATGATAGAATATAGAGAGATAATGAATTTAGTTTATAATGATAGAATATAGAGAGATAATGAATTTAGTTTATAATGATAGAATATAGAGAGACAATGAATTTAGTTTATAATGATAGAATGTAGAGAGATAATGAATTTAGTTTATAATGATATAATATAGAGAGATAATGAATTTAGTTTATAATGATATAATATAGAGAGATAATGAATTTAGTTTATAATGATAGAATGTAGAGAGATAATGAATTCAGTTTATAATGATAGAATATAGAGAGATAATGAATTTCGTTTATAATGATAGAATGTAGAGAGATAATGAATTTAGTTTATAATGATAGAATATAGAGAGATAATGAATTTAGTTTATAATGATAGAATATAGAGAGATAATGAATTTAGTTTATAATGATAGAATATAGAGAGATAATGAATTTAGTTTATAATGATAGAATATAGAGAGATAATGAATTTAGTTTATAATGATAGAATATAGAGAGATAATGAATTTAGTTTATAATGATAGAATATAGAGAGATAATGAATTTAGTTTATAATGATAGAATGTAGAGAGATAATGAATTTAGTTTATAATGATAGAATATAGAGAGATAATGAATTTCGTTTATAATGATAGAATGTAGAGAGATAATGAATTTAATTTATAATGATAGAATATAGAGAGATAATGAATTTAGTTTATAATGATAGAATGTAGAGAGATAATGAATTTAGTTTATAATGATAGAATGTAGAGAGATAATGAATTTAGTTTATAATGATGGAATATAGAGAGATAATGAATTTAGTTTATAATGATAGAATGTAGAGAGATAATGAATTTAGTTTATAATGATAGAATGTAGAGAGATAATGAATTTAGTTTATAATGATAGAATATAGAGAGATAATGAATTTAGTTTATAATGATAGAATATAGAGAGATAATGAATTTAGTTTATAATGATAGAATATAGAGAGATAATGAATTTAGTTTATAATGATAGAATATAGAGAGATAATGAATTTAGTTTATAATGATAGAATGTAGAGAGATAATGAATTTAGTTTATAATGATAGAATATAGAGAGATAATGAATTTAGTTTATAATGATAGAATATAGAGAGATAATGAATTTAGTTTATAATGATAGAATGTAGAGAGATAATGAATTTAGTTTATAATGATAGAATGTAGAGAGATAATGAATTTAGTTTATAATGATGGAATATAGAGAGATAATGAATTTAGTTTAAAATGATAGAATGTAGAGAGATAATGAATTTAGTTTATAATGATAGAATGTAGAGAGATAATGAATTTAGTTTATAATGATAGAATATAGAGAGATAATGAATTTAGTTTATAATGATAGAATATAGAGAGATAATGAATTTAGTTTATAATGATAGAATATAGAGAGATAATGAATTTAGTTTATAATGATAGAATATAGAGAGACAATGAATTTAGTTTATAATGATAGAATATAGAGAGACAATGAATTTAGTTTATAATGATAGAATGTAGAGAGATAATGAATTTAGTTTATAATGATAGAATATAGAGAGATAATGAATTTAGTTTATAATGATAGAATATAGAGAGACAATGAATTTAGTTTATAATGATAGAATATAGAGAGATAATGAATTTAGTTTATAATGATAGAATGTAGAGAGATAATGAATTTAGTTTATAATGATAGAATATAGAGAGATAATGAATTTAGTTTATAATGATAGAATATAGAGAGATAATGAATTTAGTTTATAATGATAGAATATAGAGAGATAATGAATTTAGTTTATAATGATAGAATATAGAGAGACAATGAATTTAGTTTCTCATGATAGAATGTAGAGAGATAATGAATTTAGTTTATAATGATAGAATATAGAGAGATAATGAATTTAGTTTATAATGATAGAATATAGAGAGATAATGAATTTAGTTTATAATGATAGAATATAGAGAGACAATGAATTTAGTTTATAATGATAGAATATAGAGAGATAATGAATTTAGTTTATAATGATATAATATAGAGAGATAATGAATTTAGTTTATAATGATAGAATGTAGAGAGATAATGAATTCAGTTTATAATGACAGAATATAGAGAGATAATGAATTTCGTTTATAATGATAGAATGTAGAGAGATAATGAATTTAGTTTATAATGATAGAATATAGAGAGATAATGAATTTAGTTTATAATGATAGAATATAGAGAGATAATGAATTTAGTTTATAATGATAGAATATAGAGAGATAATGAATTTAGTTTATAATGATAGAATATAGAGAGATAATGAATTTAGTTTATAATGATAGAATATAGAGAGATAATGAATTTAGTTTATAATGATAGAATATAGAGAGATAATGAATTTAGTTTATAATGATAGAATGTAGAGAGATAATGAATTTAGTTTATAATGATAGAATATAGAGAGATAATGAATTTCGTTTATAATGATAGAATGTAGAGAGATAATGAATTTAATTTATAATGATAGAATATAGAGAGATAATGAATTTAGTTTATAATGATAGAATGTAGAGAGATAATGAATTTAGTTTATAATGATAGAATGTAGAGAGATAATGAATTTAGTTTATAATGATGGAATATAGAGAGATAATGAATTTAGTTTATAATGATAGAATGTAGAGAGATAATGAATTTAGTTTATAATGATAGAATGTAGAGAGATAATGAATTTAGTTTATAATGATAGAATATAGAGAGATAATGAATTTAGTTTATAATGATAGAATATAGAGAGATAATGAATTTAGTTTATAATGATAGAATATAGAGAGATAATGAATTTAGTTTATAATGATAGAATATAGAGAGATAATGAATTTAGTTTATAATGATAGAATGTAGAGAGATAATGAATTTAGTTTATAATGATAGAATATAGAGAGATAATGAATTTAGTTTATAATGATAGAATATAGAGAGATAATGAATTTAGTTTATAATGATAGAATGTAGAGAGATAATGAATTTAGTTTATAATGATAGAATGTAGAGAGATAATGAATTTAGTTTATAATGATGGAATATAGAGAGATAATGAATTTAGTTTATAATGATAGAATGTAGAGAGATAATGAATTTAGTTTATAATGATAGAATGTAGAGAGATAATGAATTTAGTTTATAATGATAGAATATAGAGAGATAATGAATTTAGTTTATAATGATAGAATATAGAGAGATAATGAATTTAGTTTATAATGATAGAATATAGAGAGATAATGAATTTATTTTATAATGATAGAATATAGAGAGACAATGAATTTAGTTTATAATGATAGAATATAGAGAGACAATGAATTTAGTTTATAATGATAGAATGTAGAGAGATAATGAATTTAGTTTATAATGATAGAATATAGAGAGATAATGAATTTAGTTTATAATGATAGAATGTAGAGAGACAATGAATTTAGTTTATAATTATAGAATATAGAGAGATAATGAATTTAGTTTATAATGATAGAATATAGAGAGATAATGAATTTAGTTTATAATGATAGAATATAGAGAGATAATGAATTTAGTTTATAATGATAGAATATAGAGAGATAATGAATTTAGTTTATAATGATAGAATATAGAGAGAAAATGAATTTAGTTTATAATGATAGAATGTAGAGAGACAATGAATTTAGTATATAATGATAGAATGGAGAGAGACAATGAATTTAGTTTATAATGATAGAATGTAGAGAGATAATGAATTTAGTTTATAATGATAGAATATAGAGAGATAATGAATTTAGTTTATAATGATAGAATATAGCGAGATAATGAATTTAGTTTATAATGATAGAATGTAGAGAGATAATGAATTTAGTTTATAATGATAGAATGTAGAGAGATAATGAATTTAGTTTATAATGATGGAATATAGAGAGATAATGAATTTAGTTTATAATGATAGAATGTAGAGAGATAATGAATTTAGTTTATAATGATAGAATGTAGAGAGATAATGAATTTAGTTTATAATGATAGAATATAGAGAGATAATGAATTTAGTTTATAATGATAGAATATAGAGAGATAATGAATTTAGTTTATAATGATAGAATATAGAGAGACAATGAATTTAGTTTATAATGATAGAATATAGAGAGACAATGAATTTAGTTTATAATGATAGAATGTAGAGAGATAATGAATTTAGTTTATAATGATAGAATATAGAGAGATAATGAATTTAGTTTATAATGATAGAATGTAGAGAGACAATGAATTTAGTTTATAATGATAGAATATAGAGAGATAATGAATTTAGTTTATAATGATAGAATATAGAGAGATAATGAATTTAGTTTATAATGATAGAATATAGAGAGATAATGAATTTAGTTTATAATGATAGAATATAGAGAGATAATGAATTTAGTTTATAATGATAGAATATAGAGAGATAATGAATTTAGTTTATAATGATAGAATGTAGAGAGACAATGAATTTAGTATATAATGATAGAATGTAGAGAGACAATGAATTTAGTTTATAATGATAGAATGTAGAGAGATAATGAATTTAGTTTATAATGATAGAATGTCGAGAGATAATGAATTTAGTTTATAATGATGGAATATAGAGAGATAATGAATTTAGTTTATAATGATAGAATGTAGAGAGATAATGAATTTCGTTTATAATGATAGAATGTAGAGAGATAATGAATTTAGTTTATAATGATAGAATGTAGAGAGATAATGAATTTAGTTTATAATGATAGAATATAGAGAGATAATGAATTTAGTTTATAATGATAGAATGTCGAGAGACAATGAATTTAATTTATAATGATAGAATATAGAGAGATAATGAATTTAGTTTATAATGATAGAATGCAGAGAGACAATGAATTTAGTATATAATGATAGAATGTAGAGAGATAATGAATTTAGTTTATAATGATAGAATGTAGAGAGATAATGAATTTAGTTTATAATGATAGAATGTAGAGAGATAATGAATTTAGTTTATAATGATAGAATATAGAGAGATAATGAATTTAGTTTATAATGATAGAATATAGAGAGATAATGAATTTAGTTTATAATGATAGAATATAGAGAGATAATGAATTTAGTTTATAATGATAGAATATAGAGAGACAATGAATTTAGTTTATAATGATAGAATATAGAGAGACAATGAATTTAGTTTATAATGATAGAATGTAGAGAGATAATGAATTTAGTTTATAATGATAGAACATAGAGAGATAATGAATTTAGTTTATAATGATAGAATGTAGAGAGACAATGAATTTAGTTTATAATGATAGAATATAGAGAGATAATGAATTTAGTTTATAATGATAGAATATAGAGAGATAATGAATTTAGTTTATAATGATAGAATATAGAGAGATAATGAATTTAGTTTATAATGATAGAATATAGAGAGATAATGAATTTAGTTTATAATGATAGAATATAGAGAGATAATGAATTTAGTTTATAATGATAGAATGTAGAGAGACAATGAATTTAGTATATAATGATAGAATGTAGAGAGACAATGAATTTAGTTTATAATGATAGAATGTAGAGAGATAATGAATTTAGTTTATAATGATAGAATGTCGAGAGATAATGAATTTAGTTTATAATGATGGAATATAGAGAGATAATGAATTTAGTTTATAATGATAGAATGTAGAGAGATAATGAATTTCGTTTATAATGATAGAATGTAGAGAGATAATGAATTTAGTTTATAATGATAGAATGTAGAGAGATAATGAATTTAGTTTATAATGATAGAATATAGAGAGATAATGAATTTAGTTTATAATGATAGAATGTCGAGAGACAATGAATTTAATTTATAATGATAGAATATAGAGAGATAATGAATTTAGTTTATAATGATAGAATGCAGAGAGACAATGAATTTAGTATATAATGATAGAATGTAGAGAGATAATGAATTTAGTTTATAATGATAGAATGTAGAGAGATAATGAATTTAGTTTATAATGATAGAATATAGAGAGATAATGAATTTAGTTTATAATGATAGAATGTAGAGAGATAATGAATTTAGTTTATAATGATAGAATGTAGAGAGATAATTAATTTAGTTTATAATGATTGAATGCAGAGAGATAATGAATTTAGTTTATAATGATAGAATGTAGAGAGATAATGAATTTAGTTTATAATGATAGAATGTAGAGAGATAATGAATTTAGTTTATAATGATAGAATGTAGAGAGATAATGAATTTAGTTTATAATGATAGAATATAGAGAGATAATGAATTTAGTTTATAATGATAGAATGTAGAGAGATAATGAATTTAGTTTATAATGATAGAATGTAGAGAGACAATGAATTTAGTTTATAATGATAGAATGTAGAGAGATAATGAATTTAGTTTATAATGATAGAATATAGAGAGACAATGAATTTAGTTTATAATGATAGAATATAGAGAGATAATGAATTTAGTTTATAATGATAGAATATAGAGAGACAATGAATTTAGTTTATAATGATAGAATATAGAGAGATAATGAATTTAGTTTATAATGATAGAATGTAGAGAGATAATGAATTTAGTTTATAATGATAGAATATAGAGAGATAATGAATTTAGTTTATAATGATAGAATATAGAGAGATAATGAATTTAGTTTATAATGATAGAATATAGAGAGATAATGAATTTAGTATATAATGATAGAATATAGAGAGATAATGAATTTAGTTTATAATGATAGAATGTAGAGAGATAATGAATTTAGTTTATAATGATAGAATATAGAGATAATGAATTTCGTTTATAATGATAGAATGTAGAGAGATAATGAATTTAGTTTATAATGATAGAATGTAGAGAGATAATGAATTTAGTTTATAATGATAGAATATAGAGAGATAATGAATTTAGTTTATAATGATAGAATATAGAGAGATAATGAATTTAGTTTATAATGATAGAATATAGAGAGATAATGAATTTAGTTTATAATGATAGAATGTAGAGAGATAATGAATTTAGTTTATAATGATAGAATATAGAGAGATAATGAATTTAGTTTATAATGATAGAATATAGAGAGATAATGAATTTAGTTTATAATGATAGAATATAGAGAGATAATGAATTTAGTTTATAATGATAGAATGTAGAGAGATAATGAATTTAGTTTATAATGATAGAATATAGAGAGATAATGAATTTCGTTTATAATGATAGAATGTAGAGAGATAATGAATTTAGTTTATAATGATAGAATATAGAGAGATAATGAATTTAGTTTATAATGATAGAATATAGAGAGATAATGAATTTAGTTTATAATGATAGAATATAGAGAGATAATGAATTTAGTTTATAATGATAGAATATAGAGAGATAATGAATTTAGTTTATAATGATAGAATATAGAGAGATAATGAATTTAGTTTATAATGATAGAATATAGAGAGATAATGAATTTAGTTTATAATGATAGAATGTAGAGAGATAATGAATTTCGTTTATAATGATAGAATATAGAGAGATAATGAATTTCGTTTATAATGATAGAATGTAGAGAGATAATGAATTTAATTTATAATGATAGAATATAGAGAGATAATGAATTTAGTTTATAATGATAGAATATAGAGAGATAATGAATTTAGTTTATAATGATAGAATATAGAGAGATAATGAATTTAGTTTATAATGATAGAATATAGAGAGATAATGAATTTAGTTTATAATGATAGAATATAGAGAGATAATGAATTTAGTTTATAATGATAGAATATAGAGAGATAATGAATTTAGTTTATAATGATAGAATGTAGAGAGATAATGAATTTAGTTTATAATGATAGAATGTAGAGAGATAATGAATTTAGTTTATAATGATGGAATATAGAGAGATAATGAATTTAGTTTATAATGATAGAATGTAGAGAGATAATGAATTTAGTTTATAATGATAGAATGTAGAGAGATAATGAATTTAGTTTATAATGATAGAATATAGAGAGATAATGAATTTAGTTTATAATGATAGAATATAGAGAGATAATGAATTTAGTTTATAATGATAGAATATAGAGAGATAATGAATTTAGTTTATAATAATAGAATGTAGAGAGATAATGAATTTAGTTTATAATGATAGAATATAGAGAGATAATGAATTTAGTTTATAATGATAGAATATAGAGAGATAATGAATTTAGTTTATAATGATAGAATGTAGAGAGATAATGAATTTAGTTTATAATGATAGAATGTAGAGAGATAATTAATGAATTTAGTTTATAATGAAGGAATATAGAGAGATAATGAATTTAGTTTATAATGATAGAATATAGAGAGATAATGAATTTAGTTTATAATGATAGAATGTAGAGAGATAATGAATTTAGTTTATAATGATAGAATATAGAGAGATAATGAATTTAGTTTATAATGATAGAATATAGAGAGATAATGAATTTAGTTTATAATGATAGAATATAGAGAGATAATGAATTTAGTTTATAATGATAGAATATAGAGAGACAATGAATTTAGTTTATAATGATAGAATATAGAGAGACAATGAATTTAGTTTATAATGATAGAATGTAGAGAGATAATGAATTTAGTTTATAATGATAGAATATAGAGAGATAATGAATTTAGTTTATAATGATGGAATGTAGAGAGACAATGAATTTAGTTTATAATGATAGAATATAGAGAGATAATGAATTTAGTTTATAATGATAGAATATAGAGAGATAATGAATTTAGTTTATAATGATAGAATATAGAGAGATAATGAATTTAGTTTATAATGATAGAATATAGAGAGATAATGAATTTAGTTTATAATGATAGAATATAGAGAGATAATGAATTTAGTTTATAATGATAGAATGTAGAGAGACAATGAATTTAGTATATAATGATAGAATGTAGAGAGACAATGAATTTAGTTTATAATGATAGAATGTAGAGAGATAATGAATTTAGTTTATAATGATAGAATGTAGAGAGATAATGAATTTAGTTTATAATGATGGAATATAGAGAGATAATGAATTTAGTTTATAATGATAGAATGTAGAGAGATAATGAATTTAGTTTATAATGATAGAATGTAGAGAGATAATGAATTTAGTTTATAATGATAGAATGTAGAGAGATAATGAATTTAGTTTATAATGATAGAATATAGAGAGATAATGAATTTAGTTTATAATGATAGAATGTAGAGAGACAATGAATTTAATTTATAATGATAGAATATTGTTGCGAATATGGAATTTGGCCTCCATATCCGCTTGTAAATATTCCCCTATTTTCTCCAATACTCCCCAACTTTCCCCAATCCCCCATTCCCTAGTCCCATTGCATGTAAATAACAATCAGTAGAGCCGACCTTCCCCTTATTCCCCCATTAAATGTCGTGCCCAGGTCCACCGCACCACACGTAGACAACTTTCGGACATCTTCCTAGTTATTCTTAATCTATGTCAGTTAAGGCCTCGTGTCCATTAATTATGACTCTTCGTTGCACCAGAATGTGATTATATGGCATCAGTAGTGAGTTTAGGACCTTTCCCATACCTCCTCCCATCTTCTTCCCCAAACAACAACTACAACAACAATTACAACTACAACTACGACTACAACAACAGAGGGGCGGGGAGTGTGCGTCCTCACACCGGCTCGGTTACCCGCCATGACCATGCGCTCCACGGCGTTACCCCGAAGGGGCTGGCTGTCAGCTCCTCGTCAGGGGCGGAGCCAGTAACCCCCCCACGCACCCAATGAGAAGCAACGTGCCGATTCCATCTGGGGCGGAGCTAACGAGCCGAGGGCGTGTCACTCCCCGCCGGATATACGCGGCCCCGTGCCGGATGTGACGTCAGATGCGCCTCAGCTTGGAGAGAGAAGCCACCGCCACCCCCAGCGCGACGATACCTCCCCGCATCTTTGGACCGGACCGGACCGTACTGTACCCTGCCCCGAGCCCAGGAGGACCTGGAGCCATCGATACCCGCTTTCCTGTCATCAACCCCCGTGTGAGTCAGCCGTTGTCCCGTTTGTCTGTCGTCTGTCCGGGGTTAATATAAGAGTGTGTCTAAGTGCCTGTCTTTCTGTGATTATACCTCTAGCCCCTGTAATCTGACCTTTCCGTACGAATATAATCTCCTCCGGAGGTCTTGAGAATTGAAACATTGGTGTCGTATTGTGTTATTGTAATCCAGCCGGGTGTCTTCTTTTTCTTATTGAGCCAGCATCGCGCGACTAGTCAACGTTCGGGCACAATCGGGTAACTTGTGCAGACGTGGTCATACCATAAAACCGCTCGGTAAATAACATCCAAGCCACGTCTGTAACAATTGGTGTCTGGGAGTGAGATTCGAGGCCCGACCAAATTTTTTTTTAAAAACGAATAGAGGAAAAAAAAAAAATTTGGTCAAAATTTGGAGCGGCCGAAATTTGGATTTGTTTTACGAAACTCGAATTTTGCAAGTCGCGCTATGGCGGATCAAGACGGCTGGGGTCCGGTAGGGGAGAGTGAAGCAGGGTCGGTCCAGGACCAAAGTGAGACACGTGAGGAGAGCGAAACAGCGGGGGTAGCAGACGCGCGAAATGGCGCCTCGCTGGTCACCGCGCCGGCGACCGTGACAGCGCCCCTGGTGGATTTGGACTTGTTTTTTTTGCAAATGAAGGCCCTTATGGCCCAGAATAATGAAGAAATGGCAAACAGAATGGGGAACCGGATGGATGCTCAGGGTGAGCAATTGGGAGACCAAATTAGAGGTTTGAAAAGCAGTATGGGACAAATGGGAAACGAAATGGGGGTAATGAGGGACGAAGCGAGGGGTACCAGTGAGGGATTAGACAATAATTTTAAGGGATTAGACATGAAATTTGGGAAATTAGACGATAGATTAGGGGAAATACAGGAGGGGTTAACGGGGGTAGAAAACAGAATGGCCGCTCAAGAGAATCAAATGGAAGGGATGCAAAAAGGGTTAGAGGGGTTAGAAAACACCATGGAAGGCAAATTGAGGGACATGAGGGACCAAGCGGAAAGGGAAGTTAACCAAATGGGGCAGCAGATAGAGGGGGTCAGAATGGGGGTAGAAACCAAACTGGATGCTCACAGGGAGGAAATGGAGCAGATGAGGGTGGCATCTGGGCAGGAGATGCAAGTGATGGGAGAGGAGATCAGAAGAGGAGTGAGTGAGGAGGTCGGAGGAGTGCGCGAGGAGGTGAGGCACTGTAAGGAGCACATGGAGAAGGAGGTGAGAAAGGGGACTGTAAAGTTACAGGGGGGCATAGAGGTCCTGACGCAGGAGGTGGAACAGCTGACGGAGGGACAAAAAGAACTAACGGAGCAGGTTCAAAGGAACACTGCGGTATTAGGAGGGTTGAAAGCGACACAAAACGACATAAAAAACGACTTGATAGCGACAAAGAGGGAATGTCAGATGGTACGTGAGGGACTGACAACGAGGTTGGACGAGGTGATAGAGGTAATGGAGACGAAGGACCGGCAGGTGAGGACGCACCTGGAAACGGTCAAGGTAGCCTTGGAGGACGAGCTTGAGGAGACGTACCGGGGAATAAAAGAGGTGAGGCACAAATTAGAAGAAGTGGAAGAAGGGGTGAGCGAAATTAAGAAGCGACGGAGAGGGGATAACAAAGAGATAAAAGAGGAGATAAAAGAATTTGTCCAAAGTCTGTGTTTGGATCGTGATGTGCTCATTAACCGGATGAGGGATTCGCAGGTGATGGAGGAGAAGCGAAGAGGAAGAGGACCCGGTGTAAGTGGTGACCAATATGGTCGTGCGTATGATGCGCCAGGGGATTTAAGAAGCTTGGGGGTCGAGATAGACCCGGGTGTTCGTGAGAGGCCACTGGTGAAGTGTGCGACAGGTCTGGTGTGCGAAAAAGGAGGTGTGCGAGAAAGTCCGACTCTGGGGTGTGTGAGGAAAAAGTGCGTGCCAAGGAGTGAGGGTGCTGGCGAGAGTGAGTCGGTCGTAGCGCGGGTGCGAGGAAGCACATGGAAGCGCGGTGTGGTAAGTGTTACAGAGGGTGTGATGGGAGAGTGTGCGCGAGAAAGGTGTGTGACGGACAGGTGCATGAGGAAAGAGTGCGCTGTCAGAAGTAAGGAAGAGTGTCCACCTGTGGTGAGTGTTACAGAGGGTGTAACGGGAGAGTGTGCGCGAGAAAGGTGTGTAACGGACAGGTGCCTGAGGAAAGAGTGCGCTGTCAAGAGTGAGGGTGAGTGCGCTGTCAGGAATGGAGGTGAAAGTAGTGAGAGTGACATGGAGCGTGAGTTAGTTGTGACAGGTGAGCGAGGATGTACACCTGGGATGGAAGGATGCACACCTGGAATGGTAGAGCGTGAGTGGGAATGCACGCTGGAGTTGGTGGTGAGGCACGTGGTTGGGTGTGCGAATGAGGGCACACCTGTGATTGTCACAGAGGAGGTGACCGAGGAGGGGGCGCGAAGCGGTGTATTGGTGAGGTGTGCGAGCAACGAATGTGTGCCAAAGTGTTCGGTGGTCAGGTGTGTGACCAAGGCTGTGAGTGGAATGGGTGTACCTGGGTGTGTAAGGAAGGGTACGAGGAGCATGGCCACAGCTGGATGTGTGAGCAAGGAACGGGCTGCGGGGTGTAAGCGTCCAGGTGAAGCATCGACGTTACACGGGTTAGAGGTTAGAGCGACTTTTAGCCGAAGCAGGCCCTCGGTGCGTGCCGGGCCTCGCTTTGAACGGCCGCGTCCGTGCTCCACTAGGCGGAGCTGGCAGCCCGATAGAAAGGGTCGTCATGGCGACCACTTTTTGGTGAGACGTGCCGGCAGGTCTAGATCGGGGCATTGGATGGCTCCACGCCGAGGTGGTGTGTGGGATCTCGGCACGGGTAAGCCCCCGTCCCTGCACCGAGTGCCGGACGCATCCAGCCGCTGGCACAAAACAACCAGCATCCATTGCTTGGCTTTACGAAGCCGGGCTTTGGACAGGGATTGGCGCACCGAGAGGTATTAGTGAGTCGACTGGATGATGAGGTTAGTGGTTTGGACCCAAAATTGGAGAAAAATAAAATTTGATGATTGGCAAAGGATTGGCAGTAGTGATTGGCAGATGATGGGTAGTGATTGGCAAATTTTTGATTTGTTGAAATTTGATGTGCAAAATTGGTAGTGAGAGACCCCCGATGTGGTGGGATGGCATCCCTGCCACCCTTCCCATGAGGGGGGCAAAGGAGCAATAGTTTATGGGGTGTATGGCAGTGAAAACTAGCCCGGGTGGGTTAGGTTATATTGATAGGGATCTAGAGAAGATGACCTTAGGTGACGTTAAGTTTAGTTAGTGACTGATACCTGTAGTAGGGACGCAGGTAGATTAGTGTGGATGATAATGACGTGGGAGCGCAATAGTTTAAAAGGGACGACTGGGAAGCGCAAGTTTCAGAAGGGAGTAGTTAGCTGAGATGATGCTGTGTGTGTGAGAATTGAACAGGTGTGATTGCACAGGTGTGCAACTGGACAGGTGTGTGGAGCCGTGTATGAGTCGTGAGTGTTGTGGATCAGCGCGAATGCGCTTGGGGAGAGAAGGGTGCAGGCGGCACCAGGTGTGAGAGCACAGGTGTGCAAGTACAGGTGTGTGGAGAGAGTTGGAGTAAGTGGTACGGAGTGGTGTGCATGGTGCGAAGGTGTGGATGGGGGAAGAGTGGACCCCTTTCACGAGTACCCGGGGCGGGTAGTGTAAGTGTTAGGTAGAGGGTACAGGTAAATTGTGGTTGGATATTGGCATCTGTGGTGCGGTTGCAGAATGGTATTGTGGATGGGTGCATTAGTGTTGTGGAAATGGCTGGGCGTGTAGCCTGTTAGTGTGTGTAGTTGGTTGGGCACTCCACCACTGTGAGGATGTCGGCCAGGTGAGGCCGCAGGTGGGCTCTGGGAGCCGGTAGTTGTGAGTGGGTGCCTGAGGATCCCGGGGGTGGATCGGGCAGCCCAGTGCCAGAGAGGGCACCGATTGGGGAGAGCGCCAGAGGGCCTTCCCCAGGTAGTTAGGTTAGGGTAAGGAGCAGGTAAGCTCGGAGGCAACTGCAGTGGTGGAGGTGTGCAGGTGGGTAGACCCGCTGGGAGAGGTACACGCCACAGCCCAGAAATTGTGCGAGGGCACCGGGAGATGAATCGGGGGAGTGAGACCCCAAATTGAAGAGCACCACAGTTTGGGCAATGGGAATTGGTTTTTAGAACCCATAGTGTAAGAGGGCCAATGGTTTGGCCGGAGAAAGACCCCGGGTAGTGTAAAGTTGTTAAAATCATTTAGGAAATAGTTAGGATTGATGAACCTGTCGCACCATACGCAGCCACTTACCTGTGGTGATGATGATGACTCCACACCTGTGTTTTCTTTGTTTTGTTGCAGGAGATGAATCGCTGTGTGGATTTGTGAGACGCATCACGACGTGGATGAGACATTGGGGTGATTCCATCTCTCCCTCCCTAGGAGGGACTGATGATGAATTGGTAATGGCAAATTTTGATGTGCAGTTGGAGATGGCAAATTTTGATGAGAGTTGAAAATGGCAAATTTGATTGGTTAGGAGGGAGAGAAGACGAATTTGGTATATGGGAGGAACGGGGAAGACAGTAGGGATGTTTGTTGATTTGTAAAGTAGATGTTTATGGGTAGTGTTGTGTTGTGTGGATACAGTAAGGGGTAAGGGAGGGGACATGTAGGTTACCTGGTGGGGGGGGGGGGGGGGGGCGTACGATAGGAACGTACCTGTCTCACCTGGTTCCCATGTGCCCCCAGTGTGCATCACCTTACATTGCGTGCACTTTTGCGCCCTTACCACCTTACTCACTTGTTTCTTCTTTTGTCTCCCACCTCCGAGGATCTGGCTTTGGGGTAGAGAGAGAGGAGAGAGAGGTGCTGGCTGCGCAGTTGTGGGCCTGCACTTTCGCTGTTTGCTGCCGGGATCGATACACCATATGGACCGCAATGTTTGTGGCCACCCACAATGGACCGCAGTTCGTTTGCGGCCAAGCACCACCCGGGGATGGACCTATGGGTCAACGTGGCACCTATGCCATAAAGGTGAACCACTGTTAATTAACACCACTGAAGGCCACACGAAGAGCAAGAGACACCTGCAGGGTTAGGGGTTGTCGAATTTATTTTTATTCCAATGAACAATGGTGACTGCACCGATTGGTGGTGGGGTGGTGCTTTTGATGCTCGGGAAGGGTGCTCTGCACGTTATTAAAGGCCGTCGGCCACAGAGCACTCGTGGGTTGGTGTATCGATGTTGGCAAGCGCGCTCTCTCTATGCATAACATCTGCATGTGTTCCTCCAAAAACAGGTCCTGGATCGTAGTGTAAATAGCAGCGTAGTCGTGTAAATAATGCTCCCTACCGGCTGTATGTGTAGTTTGAGAATTCTTTCCGCAATTCGGTTATCCTGTGGGTGTGTTTCTGTGAGGAGAAGGGTGCAACGTCGCAGGGGGACATATTTACTCATTTGTGAATATCTGTAAAACTGTCGCACTCAGGGTAGAGTTAATAGTAGAGGGAACTACATTGCGTGCCACACTAAAGTAGGTAAAAATTTATCGGGTCGGGACGCCCCGAGGGTAGAGAAGGGTGCAATGTTGCGAATATGGAATTTGGCCTCCATATCCGCTTGTAAATATTCCCCTATTTTCTCCAATACTCCCCAACTTTCCCCAATCCCCCATTCCCTAGTCCCATTGCATGTAAATAACAATCAGTAGAGCCGACCTTCCCCTTATTCCCCCATTAAATGTCGTGCCCAGGTCCACCGCACCACACGTAGACAACTTTCGGACATCTTCCTAGTTATTCTTAATCTATGTCAGTTAAGGCCTCGTGTCCATTAATTATGACTCTTCGTTGCACCAGAATGTGATTATATGGCATCAGTAGTGAGTTTAGGACCTTTCCCATACCTCCTCCCATCTTCTTCCCCAAACAACAACTACAACAACAATTACAACTACAACTACGACTACAACAACAGAGGGGCGGGGAGTGTGCGTCCTCACACCGGCTCGGTTACCCGCCATGACCATGCGCTCCACGGCGTTACCCCGAAGGGGCTGGCTGTCAGCTCCTCGTCAGGGGCGGAGCCAGTAACCCCCCCACGCACCCAATGAGAAGCAACGTGCCGATTCCATCTGGGGCGGAGCTAACGAGCCGAGGGCGTGTCACTCCCCGCCGGATATACGCGGCCCCGCGCCGGATGTGACGTCAGATGCGCCTCAGCTTGGAGAGAGAAGCCACCGCCACCCCCAGCGCGACGATACCTCCCCGCATCTTTGGACCGGACCGGACCGTACTGTACCCTGCCCCGAGCCCAGGAGGACCTGGAGCCATCGATACCCGCTTTCCTGTCATCAACCCCCGTGTGAGTCAGCCGTTGTCCCGTTTGTCTGTCGTCTGTCCGGGGTTAATATAAGAGTGTGTCTAAGTGCCTGTCTTTCTGTGATTATACCTCTAGCCCCTGTAATCTGACCTTTCCGTACGAATATAATCTCCTCCGGAGGTCTTGAGAATTGAAACATTGGTGTCGTATTGTGTTATTGTAATCCAGCCGGGTGTCTTCTTTTTCTTATTGAGCCAGCATCGCGCGACTAGTCAACGTTCGGGCACAATCGGGTAACTTGTGCAGACGTGGTCATACCATAAAACCGCTCGGTAAATAACATCCAAGCCACGTCTGTAACAATATAGAGAGATAATGAATTTAGTTTATAATGATAGAATGCAGGGAGACAATGAATTTAATTTATAATGATAGAATATAGAGAGATAATGAATTTAGTATATAATGATAGAATGTAGAGAGATAATGAATTTAGTTTATAATGATAGAATATAGAGAGATAATGAATTTAGTTTATAATGATAGAATGTAGAGAGATAATGAATTTAGTTTATAATGATAGAATGTAGAGAGATAATGAATTTAGTTTATAATAATAGAATATAGAGAGATAATGAATTTAGTATATAATGATAGAATGTAGAGAGATGATGAATTTAGTATATAATGATAGAATGTAGAGAGATAATGAATTTAGTTTATAATGATAGAATATAGAGAGATAATGAATTGAGTTTATAATGATAGAATGTAGAGAGATAATGAATTTAGTTTATAATGATAGAATGTAGAGAGACAATGAATTTAGTTTATAATGATAGAATATAGAGAGATAATGAATTTAGTATATAATGATAGAATGTAGAGAGACAATAAATTTAGTTTATAATGATAGAATGTAGAGAGATGATGAATTTAGTATATAGTGATAGAATGTAGAGAGATAATGAATTTAGTTTATAATGATAGAATGTAGAGAGATAATGAATTTAGTTTATAATGATAGAATGTAGAGAGATAATGAATTTAGTTTATAATGATAGAATGTAGAGAGAAAATGAATTTAGTTTATAATGATAGAATGAAGAGAGATAATGAATTTACTATATAATGAAAGAATGTAGAGAGATAATGAATTTAGTATATAATGATAGAATGTAGAGAGATAATGAATTTAGTTTATAATGATAGAATGTAGAGAGATAATGAATTTAGTTTATAATGATAGAATGTAGAGAGATAATGAATTTAGTTTATAATGATAGAATGTAGAGAGATAATGAATTTAGTTTATAATGATAGAATGTAGAGAGATAATGAATTTAGTTTATAATGATAGAATGTAGAGAGATAATGAATTTAGTTTATAATGATAGAATGTAGAGAGATAATGAATTTAGTTTATAATGATAGAATGTAGAGAGATAATGAGAGATAATGAATTTAGTTTATAATGATAGAATGTAGAGAGATAATGAATTTAGTTTATAATGATAGAATGTAGAGAGATGATGAATTTAGTATATAATGATAGAATGTAGAGAGATAATGAATTTAGTTTATAATGATAGAATATAGAGAGATAATGAATTTAGTTTATAATGATAGAATGTAGAGAGATAATGAATTTAGTTTATAATGATAGAATGTAGAGAGACAATGAATTTAGTTTATAATGATAGAATATAGAGAGATAATGAATTTAGTTTATAATGATAGAATGTAGAGAGATAATGAATTTAGTTTATAATGATAGAATATAGAGAGATAATGAATTTCGTTTATAATGATAGAATGTAGAGAGATAATGAATTTAGTTTATAATGATAGAATATAGAGAGATAATGAATTTCGTTTATAATGATAGAATGTAGAGAGATAATGAATTTAGTTTATAATGATAGAATGTAGAGAGATAATGAATTTAGTTTATAATGATAGAATATAGAGAGATAATGAATTTAGTTTATAATGATAGAATGTAGAGAGATAATGAATTTAGTTTATAATGATAGAATATAGAGAGATAATGAATTTAGTTTATAATGATAGAATGTAGAGAGATAATGAATTTAGTTTATAATGATAGAATATAGAGAGATAATGAATTATGTTTATAATGATAGAATGTAGAGAGATAATGAATTTAGTTTATAATGATAGAATATAGAGAGATAATGAATTTAGTTTATAATGATAGAATATAGAGAGATAATGAATTTAGTTTATAATGATAGAATATAGAGAGATAATGAATTTAGTTTATAATGATAGAATGTAGAGAGATAATGAATTTAGTTTATAATGATAGAATGTAGAGAGATAATGAATTTAGTTTATAATGATAGAATGTAGAGAGATAATGAATTTAGTTTATAATGATAGAATGTAGAGAGATAATGAATTTAGTTTATAATGATAGAATGTAGAGAGATAATGAATTTAGTTTATAATGATAGAATATAGAGAGATAATGAATTTAGTTTATAATGATAGAATGTAGAGAGATAATGAATTTAGTTTATAATGATAGAATGTAGAGAGATAATGAATTTAGTTTATAATGATAGAATATAGAGAGATAATGAATTTAGTTTATAATGATAGAATATAGAGAGATAATGAATTTAGTTTATAATGATAGAATGTAGAGAGATAATGAATTTAGTTTATAATGATAGAATATAGAGAGATAATGAATTTAGTTTATAATGATAGAATGTAGAGAGATAATGAATTTAGTTTATAATGATAGAATATAGAGAGATAATGAATTTAGTTTATAATGATAGAATGTAGAGAGATAATGAATTTAGTTTATAATGATAGAATGTAGAGAGATAATGAATTTAGTTTATAATGATAGAATGTAGAGAGATAATGAATTTAGTTTATAATGATAGAATATAGAGAGATAATGAATTTAGTTTATAATGATAGAATGTAGAGAGATAATAAATTTAGTTTATAATGATAGAATGTAGAGAGATAATGAATTTAGTTTATAATGATAGAATATAGAGAGATAATGAATTTAGTTTATAATGATAGAATATAGAGAGATAATGAATTTAGTTTATAATGATAGAATATAGAGAGATAATGAATTTAGTTTATAATGATAGAATATAGAGAGATAATGAATTTAGTTTATAATGATAGAATATAGAGAGATAATGAATTTAGTTTATAATGATAGAATATAGAGAGATAATGAATTTAGTTTATAATGATAGAATATAGAGAGATAATGAATTTAGTTTATAATGATAGAATATAGAGAGATAATGAATTTAGTTTATAATGATAGAATATAGAGAGATAATGAATTTAGTTTATAATGATAGAATATAGAGAGATAATGAATTTAGTTTATAATGATAGAATGTAGAGAGATAATGAATTTAGTTTATAATGATAGAATATAGAGAGATAATGAATTTCGTTTATAATGATAGAATGTAGAGAGATAATGAATTTAATTTATAATGATAGAATATAGAGAGCTAATGAATTTAGTTTATAATGATAGAATGTAGAGAGATAATGAATTTAGTTTATAATGATAGAATGTAGAGAGATAATGAATTTAGTTTATAATGATAGAATGTAGAGAGATAATGAATTTAGTATATAATGATATAATATAGAGAGATAATGAATTTAGTTTATAATGATAGAATGTAGAGAGATAATGAATTTAGTTTATAATGATAGAATGTAGAGAGATAATGAATTTCGTTTATAATGATAGAATGTAGAGAGATAATGAATTTAGTTTATAATGATAGAATATAGAGAGATAATGAATTTAGTTTATAATGATAGAATATAGAGAGATAATGAATTTAGTTTATAATGATAGAATATAGAGAGATAATGAATTTAGTTTATAATGATAGAATGTAGAGAGATAATGAATTTAGTTTATAATGATAGAATATAGAGAGATAATGAATTTAGTTTATAATGATAGAATATAGAGAGATAATGAATTTAGTTTATAATGATAGAATATAGAGAGATAATGAATTTAGTTTATAATGATAGAATATAGAGAGATAATGAATTTAGTTTATAATGATAGAATATAGAGAGATAATGAATTTAGTTTATAATGATAGAATGTAGAGAGATAATGAATTTAGTTTATAATGATAGAATGCAGAGAGATAATGAATTTCGTTTATAATGATAGAATATAGAGAGATAATGAATTTCGTTTATAATGATAGAATGTAGAGAGATAATGAATTTAGTTTATAATGATAGAATGTAGAGAGATAATGAATTTAGTTTATAATGATAGAATGTAGAGAGATAATGAATTTAGTTTATAATGATAGAATATAGAGAGATAATGAATTTAGTTTATAATGATAGAATATAGAGAGATAATGAATTTAGTTTATAATGATAGAATATAGAGAGATAATGAATTTAGTTTACAATGATAGAATATAGAGAGATAATGAATTTAGTTTATAATGATAGAATATAGAGAGATAATGAATTTAGTTTATAATGATAGAATATAGAGAGACAATGAATTTAGTTTATAATGATAGAATATAGAGAGATAATGAATTTCGTATATAATGATAGAATATAGAGAGATAATGAATTTAGTTTATAATGATAGAATATAGAGAGATAATGAATTTAGTTTATAATGATAGAATGTAGAGAGATAATGAATTTAATTTATAATGATAGAATATAGAGAGATAATGAATTTAGTTTATAATGATAGAATATAGAGAGATAATGAATTTAGTTTATAATGATAGAATGTAGAGAGATAATGAATTTAATTTATAATGATAGAATATAGAGAGATAATGAATTTAGTATATAATGATAGAATATAGAGAGATAATGAATTTAGTATATAATGATAGAATATAGAGAGATAATGAATTTAGTTTATAATGATAGAATATAGAGAGATAATGAATTTAGTTTATAATGATAGAATGTAGTGAGATAATGAATTTAGTTTATAATGATAGAATATAGAGAGATAATGAATTTAGTATATAATGATAGAATATAGAGAGATAATGAATTTAGTTTATAAATGATAGAATGTAGTGAGATAATGAATTTAGTTTATAATGATAGAATATAGAGAGATAATGAATTTAGTTTATAATGATAGAATGTAGTGAGATAATGAATTTAGTTTATAACTAGGGCATGCCCGTACTATATATACATCTAAAATTATATCCCCCCCCCTCTATTTACATGAAATGGTTTGGTCCAAAGCGAACGGCTTGCGAGTACGGTGACAATCCCCCCCCCTCTATTTACATGAAATGGTTTGGTCCAAAGCGAACGGCTTGCGAGTACGGTGTTTTTTATCGGACCCGTGGAATTATAGATAGTAGTTTTAATTAGTTTTAAAACATAGTTTAACGGCAACATAGTTTTCCAACGTGAAATAAATGAATACGCTCTCAAATGTGCCGTCCGAGGCAGAGTCTGTTCGCCACGTTCGGCACACGTGATAGCTCGCTGCTCTCTGATTGGTTGAATCGTTTTTTGGACATAGCTCGGTAACTACTTGTCCGATTAATATGAAACCTTGAAAAGGCACATCCTCGGGTCCCCAGCAATATACCTGGCAAGTTTAAAGTATATCGGACCCGTGGTTGTCGAGAAACAGCGGTCACAGACATACAAACATACAAACATACAAACATACAAACATACACACAGAGATTACTGGAATTATAGATAGATGATAGAATATAGAGAGATAATGAATTTAGTTCATAATGATAGAATGTAGAGAGACAATGAATTTAGTTTATAATGATAGAATATAGAGAGATAATGAATTTAGTTTATAATGATAGAAGAAAGAGAGATAATGAATTTAGTTCATAATGATAGAATGTAGAGAGACAATGAATTTAGTTTATAATGATAGAATATAGAGAGATAATGAATTTAGTTTATAATGATAGAATATAGAGAGATAATGAATTTAGTTTATAATGATAGAATGTAGAGAGATAATGAATTTAGTTTATAATGATAGAATATAGAGAGATAATGAATTTAGTTTATAATGATAGAATATAGAGAGATAATGAATTTAGTTTATAATGATAGAATGTAGAGAGACAATGAATTTAGTTTATAATGATAGAATATAGAGAGATAATGAATTTAGTTTATAATGATAGAATGTAGAGAGATAATGAATTTAGTTTATAATGATAGAATATAGAGAGATAATGAATTTAGTTTATAATGATAGAATATAGAGAGATAATGAATTTAGTTTATAATGATAGAATGTAGAGAGATAATGAATTTAGTTTATAATGATAGAATATAGAGAGATAATGAATTTAGTTTATAATGATAGAATATAGAGAGATAATGAATTTAGTTCATAATGATAGAATGTAGAGAGACAATGAATTTAGTTTATAATGATAGAATGTAGAGAGATATAATGAATTTAGTTTATAATGATAGAATATAGAGAGATAATGAATTTAGTTTATAACTAGGGCATGCCCGTACTATATATAAGCTAGGACGTGCCCGTACGTGGGTGCCCGTTCCTTGCCAAAAAAAAAAAAAAAAAAAATTTGTGTAGGGGTGTGTGTGTGTAAACATCCTAGGGCGTGCCCGTACGTGGGTGCAAAAAAACATGCGTGCAAACAACAACAACAAAAAAAAAACTTTGAAACCATGTGGCAGTAACGACCACAGAACCCCCCCCCCCCTCTATTTACATGAATGGTTTGGTCCATTCGCAACGACCACAGAACCCCCCCCCTCTATTTACATGCAATGGTTTGGTCCATTCGCAACGCCAAAGCGAACGGCGAACGGCTAAATCGCCATAGCTCGGTAAGTACTTGTCCGATTAATTTCAAACCTTGAAAAGGCACATCCTCGGGTCCCCAGCAATATACCTGGCAAGTTGCAAGTATATCGGACCCGTGGTTGTCGAGAAACAGCGGTCACAGACAAACAAACAAACGTACAAACGTACAAACGTACAAACAAACACACAGAGATTACTGGAATTATAGATAGATGATAGAATATAGAGAGATAATGAATTTAGTTTATAATGATAGAATATAGAGAGATAATGAATTTAGTTCATAATGATAGAATGTAGAGAGACAATGAATTTAGTTTATAATGATAGAATATAGAGAGATAATGAATTTAGTTTATAATGATAGAATATAGAGAGATAATGAATTTAGTTTATAATGATAGAATATAGAGAGATAATGAATTTAGTTTATAATGATAGAATATAGAGAGATAATGAATTTAGTTTATAATGATAGAATGTAGAGAGATAATGAATTTAGTTTATAATGATAGAATATAGAGAGATAATGAATTTAGTTTATAATGATAGAATATAGAGAGATAATGAATTTAGTTTATAATGATAGAATGTAGAGAGACAATGAATTTAGTTTATAATGATAGAATATAGAGAGATAATGAATTTAGTTTATAATGATAGAATGTAGAGAGATAATGAATTTAGTTTATAATGATAGAATGTAGTGAGATAATGAATTTAGTTTATAATGATAGAATAGAGAGAGATAATGAATTTAGTTTATAATGATAGAATATAGAGAGATAATGAATTTAGTATATAATGATAGAATATAGAGAGATAATGAATTTAGTATATAATGATAGAATATAGAGAGATAATGAATTTAGTTTATAATGATAGAATGTAGTGAGATAAGGAATTTAGTTTATAATGATAGAATATAGAGAGATAATGAATTTAGTTTATAATGATAGAATGTAGAGAGACAATGAATTTAGTTTATAATGATAGAATATAGAGAGATAATGAATTTAGTTTATAATGATAGAATGTAGAGAGATAATGAATTTAGTTTATAATGATAGAATGTAGAGAGATAATGAATTTAGTTTATAATGATAGAATGTAGAGAGATAATGAATTTAGTTTATAATGATAGAATGTAGAGAGATAATGAATTTAATTTATAATGATAGAATGTAGAGAGATGATGAATTTAGTTTATAATGATAGAATGTAGAGAGATAATGAATTTAGTTTATAATGATAGAATGTAGAGAGATAATGAATTTAGTTTATAATGATAGAATATAGAGAGATAATGAATTTAGTTTATAATTATAGAATGTAGAGAGATAATGAATTTAGTTTATAATGATAGAATGTAGAGAGATAATGAATTTAGTTTATAATGATAGAATGTAGAGAGATAATGAATTTAGTTTATAATGATAGAATGTAGAGAGATAATGAATTTAGTTTATAATGATAGAATGTAGAGAGATAATGAATTTAGTTTATAATGATAGAATGTGGAGATATAATGAATTTAGTTTATAATGATAGAATATAGAGAGATAATGAATTTAGTATATAATGATAGAATATAGAGAGATAATGAATGTAGTTTATAATGATAGAATGTAGAGAGATAATGAATTTAGTTTATAATGATAGAATATAGAGAAATAATGAATTTAGTTTATAATGATAGAATGTAGAGAGATAATGAATTTAGTTTATAATGATAGAATATAGAGAGATAATGAATGTAGTTTATAATGATAGAATGTAGAGAGATAATGAATTTAGTTTATAATGATAGAATATAGAGAGATAATGAATTTAGTTTATAATGATAGAATGTAGAGAGATAATGAATTTAGTTTATAATGATAGAATATAGAGAGATAATGAATTTAGTTTATAATGATAGAATGTGGAGATATAATGAATTTAGTTTATAATGATAGAATATAGAGAGATAATGAATTTAGTTTATAATGATAGAATGTAGAGAGATAATGAATTTAGTTTATAATGATAGAATGTAGAGAGATAATGAATTTAGTTTATAATGATAGAATATAGAGAGATAATGAATTTAGTTTATAATGATAGAATGTAGAGAGATAATGAATTTAGTTTATAATGATAGAATGTGGAGATATAATGAATTTAGTTTATAATGATAGAATATAGAGAGATAATGAATTTAGTATATAATGATAGAATATAGAGAGATAATGAATTTAGTTTATAATGATAGAATGTAGAGAGATAATGAATTTAGTATATAATGATAGAATATAGAGAGATAATGAATTTAGTATATAATGATAGAATATAGAGAGATAATGAATTTAGTTTATAATGATAGAATGTGGAGATATAATGAATTTAGTTTATAATGATAGAATGTGGAGATATAATGAATTTAGTTTATAATGATAGAATGTGGAGATTTTATGAATTTAGTTTATAATGATAGAATATAGAGAGATAATGAATTTAGTTTATAATGATAGAATGTAGAGAGATAATGAATTTAGTTTATAATGATAGAATGTGGAGATATAATGAATTTAGTTTATAATGATAGAATATAGAGAGATAATGAATTTAGTATATAATGATAGAATATAGAGAGATAATGAATTTAGTTTATAATGATAGAATGCAGAGAGATAATGAATTTAGTATATAATGATAGAATATAGAGAGATAATGAATTTAGTTTATAATGATAGAATGTAGAGAGATAATGAATTTAGTTTATAATGATAGAATATAGAGAGATAATGAATTTAGTATATAATGATAGAATATAGAGAGATAATGAATTTAGTTTATAATGATAGAATGTCGAGAGATAATGAATTTAGTATATAATGATAGAATATAGAGAGATAATGAATTTAGTATATAATGATAGAATGTAGAGAGATAATGAATTTAGTTTATAATGATAGAATTTAGAGAGATAATGAATTTAGTTTATAATGATAGAATGTGGAGATATAATGAATTTAGTTTATAATGATAGAATGGAGAGAGATAATGAATTTAGTATATAATGATAGAATATAGAGAGATAATGAATTTAGTTTATAATGATAGAATATGGAGAGATAATGAATTTAGTTTTTAATGATAGAATATAGAGAGATAATGAATTTAGTATATAATGATAGAATATAGAGAGATAATGAATTTAGTATATAATGATAGAATATAGAGAGATAATGAATTTAGTTTATAATGATAGAATGTAGTGAGATAATGAATTTAGTTTATAATGATAGAATATAGAGAGATAATGAATTTAGTATATAATGATAGAATATAGAGAGATAATGAATTTAGTTTATAATGATAGAATGTAGAGAGATAATGAATTTAGTTTATAATGATAGAATGTGGAGATATAATGAATTTAGTTTATAATGATAGAATGTAGAGAGATAATGAATTTAGTATATAATGATAGAATATAGAGAGATAATGAATTTAGTTTATAATGATAGAATATAGAGAGATAATGAATTTAGTTTATAATGATAGAATATAGAGAGATAATGAATTTAGTATATAATGATAGAATATAGAGAGATAATGAATTTAGTATATAATGATAGAATATAGAGAGATAATGAATTTAGTTTATAATGATAGAATGTAGTGAGATAATGAATTTAGTTTATAATGATAGAATATAGAGAGATAATGAATTTAGTTTATAATGATAGAATGTAGAGAGACAATGAATTTAGTTTATAATGATAGAATATAGAGAGATAATGAATTTAGTTTATAATGATAGAATGTAGAGAGATAATGAATTTAGTTTATAATGATAGAATGTAGAGAGATAATGAATTTAGTTTATAATGATAGAATGTCGAGAGATAATGAATTTAGTTTATAATGATAGAATGTGGAGATATAATGAATTTAGTTTATAATGATAGAATGTGGAGATATAATGAATTTAGTTTATAATGATAGAATGTAGAGAGATAATGAATTTAGTATATAATGATAGAATATAGAGAGATAATGAATTTAGTTTATAATGATAGAATGTAGAGAGATAATGAATTTAGTTTATAATGATAGAATGTGGAGATATAATGAATTTAGTTTATAATGATAGAATATAGAGAGATAATGAATTTAGTTTATAATGATAGAATGTAGAGAGATAATGAATTTAGTTTATAATGATAGAATGTAGAGAGATAATGAATTTAGTTTATAATGATAGAATGTCGAGAGATAATGAATTTAGTTTATAATGATAGAATGTGGAGATATAATGAATTTAGTTTATAATGATAGAATGTGGAGATATAATGAATTTAGTTTATAATGATAGAATGTAGAGAGATAATGAATTTAGTATATAATGATAGAATATAGAGAGATAATGAATTTAGTTTATAATGATAGAATGTAGAGAGATAATGAATTTAGTTTATAATGATAGAATGTGGAGATATAATGAATTTAGTTTATAATGATAGAATGTAGAGAGATAATGAATTTAGTATATAATGATAGAATATAGAGAGATAATGAATTTAGTTTATAATGATAGAATGTAGAGAGATAATGAATTTAGTTTATAATGATAGAATGTGGAGATATAATGAATTTAGTTTATAATGATAGAATATAGAGAGATAATGAATTTAGTATATAATGATAGAATATAGAGAGATAATGAATTTAGTTTATAATGATAGAATGTAGAGAGATAATGAATTTAGTATATAATGATAGAATATAGAGAGATAATGAATTTAGTATATAATGATAGAATATAGAGAGATAATGAATTTAGTATATAATGATAGAATATAGAGAGATAATGAATTTAGTTTATAATGATAGAATATAGAGAGATAATGAATTTAGTTTATAATGATAGAATATAGAGAGATAATGAATTTAGTTTATAATGATAGAATGTAGAGAGATAATGAATTTAGTTTATAATGATAGAATGTAGAGAGATAATGAATTTAGTTTATAATGATAGAATATAGAGAGATAATGAATTTAGTATATAATGATAGAATATAGAGAGATAATGAATTTAGTTTATAATGATAGAATATAGAGAGATAATGAATTTAGTTTATAATGATAGAATATAGAGAGATAATGAATTTAGTTTATAATGATAGAATATAGAGAGATAATGAATTTAGTATATAATGATAGAATATAGAGAGATAATGAATTTAGTATATAATGATAGAATATAGAGAGATAATGAATTTAGTATATAATGATAGAATATAGAGAGATAATGAATTTAGTTTATAATGATAGAATGTAGAGAGATAATGAATTTAGTTTATAATGATAGAATGTGGAGATATAATGAATTTAGTTTATAATGATAGAATATAGAGAGATAATGAATTTAGTATATAATGATAGAATGTAGAGAGATAATGAATTTAGTTTATAATGATAGAATATAGAGAGATAATGAATGTAGTTTATAATGATAGAATGTAGAGAGATAATGAATGTAGTTTATAATGATAGAATGTAGAGGGATAATGAATTTAGTTTATAATGATAGAATATAGAGAGATAATGAATTTAGTTTATAATGATAGAATATAGAGAGTTAATGAATTTAGTTTATAATGATAGAATATAGAGAGATAATGAATGTAGTTTATAATGATAGAATGTAGAGAGATAATGAATTTAGTTTATAATGATAGAATATAGAGAGATAATGAATTTAGTTTATAATGATAGAATATAGAAAGATAATGAATTTAGTTTATAATGATAGAATGTAGAGAGATAATGAATTTAGTTTATAATGATAGAATATAGAGAGATAATGAATTTAGTTTATAATGATAGAATGTAGAGAGATAATGAATTTAGTTTATAATGATAGAATGTGGAGAGATAATGAATTTAGTACATAATGATAGAATATAGAGAGATAATGAATTTAGTTTATAATGATAGAATGTAGAGAGATAATGAATTTAGTTTATAATGATAGAATATAGAGAGATAATGAATTTAGTTTATAATGATAGAATATAGAGAGATAATGAATTTAGTTTATAATGATAGAATGTAGAGAGATAATGAATTTAGTTTATAATGATAGAATGTAGAGAGATAATGAATTTAGTTTATAATGATAGAATGGAGAGAGATAATGAATTTAGTTTATAATGATAGAATATAGAGAGATAATGAATTTAGTATATAATGATAGAATATAGAGAGATAATGAATTTAGTTTATAATGATAGAATATAGAGAGATAATGAATTTAGTTTATAATGATAGAATATAGAGAGATAATGAATTTAGTTTATAATGATAGAATGTAGAGAGATAATGAATTTAGTTTATAATGATAGAATGTAGAGAGATAATGAATTTAGTTTATAATGATAGAATATAGAGAGATAATGAATTTAGTTTATAATGATAGAATATAGAGAGATAATGAATTTAGTTTATAATGATAGAATGTAGAGAGATAATGAATTTAGTTTATAATGATAAAATGTAGAGAGATAATGAATTTAGTGTATAATGATAGAATATAGAGAGATAATGAATTTAGTATATAATGATAGAATATAGAGAGATAATGAATTTAGTTTATAATGATAGAATGTAGAGAGATAATGAATTTAGTTTATAATGATAGAATATAGGGAGATAATGAATTTAGTATATAATGATAGAATATAGAGAGATAATGAATTTAGTTTATAATGATAGAATGTAGAGAGATAATGAATTTAGTTTATAATGATAGAATGTCGAGAGATAATGAATTTAGTTTATAATGATAAAATGTAGAGAGATAATGAATTTAGTTTATAATGATGGAATGTAGAGAGATAATGAATTTAGTTTATAATGATAGAATGTAGAGAGATAATGAATTTAGTTTATAATGATAGAATGTAGAGAGATAATGAATTTAGTTTATAATGATAGAATGTAGAGAGATAATGAAATTAGTTTATAATGATAGAATGTAGAGAGATAATGAATTTAGTTTATAATGATAGAATGTAGAGAGGTGATGAATTTAGTTCACCTTGACTGGAGGCTTTTGATGCGGCACAGCATGTCCAGGTGTCCCGCCGAGTACTGCTCTATTACATCCTTCACATCATATGGCCGCAAAGTTTCTTTGAACTTCCTTTTGGCCAGGTTAAATTTCATGGTCCTGGATGAAAGGTAAACAGCAGGACCACAGGTGATGTGATTCTTTTTCGGTTTTCATTTACCTTAACTTCAAGAATGGCAAAAAGGTAACGTTTGTACAAATCAATGGAATAATCGGAATAACAAACAACATTGTCACGTGTTTAACAAGGTAGTTGGCACGATAGCTCACAGGTAATGCAGTCACCTTTGAGATGTATGCATTGGGATCAATTCCTGATTTAAATATAAACCGTTGTCCTGGTGTTTCACAGGTATCAATAAGTTTGTCATCCCTCGGATACCTGTAAATTAACCTGTGTGTTCCATGTGTAGATGTATTTGCTGATGGATCCTCTCATTGAAGCGCACTCCCAACCCTCAACAACACCATTACACCTTTAACAAAACACTGTAGCGGCTACCGCTGGGTTTTCACAATAGCCTTGCACCTATCAAGGACGCGGAGCGATCACCATGCCGGGCTCGTCCAGGATGCCCGGGCAGGCCCGCGCTCAACTTGCCAGGCCTCGGTCGGGGCGCCCGGGCATGCCCGGGCAGGCTCGCCCTCAACTTGCCAGGCCGCAGCCAGGACGCTCGGCCACGCCCCCTCTCGCCTTTCCTGGGCAAACGCTCCGGGATAATGTGTGTATATATATTGCTGCCCGATAAACGGGCTTTTCAGAGTACCTGAGTGTTTTGTTTGAATAAAGCAACTCGGACGAATTCCAGCTTTTTGTCGCGTCCATTCTTCCGATCGACGTGGGAGCCCGAGCTCCTTCATTGGTGACCTACCGACATGGACACGGCAGTGGCCCTTAAACTGCCTACCTTCTGGGAGGCTCACACGGCGGTTTGGTTCGCACAGGCGGACTCCCTGTTCGCCCTGCGAGGCATCACGGCCGACGACACCGGCTTCCACCATGTGGTAGCAGCGCTCGGTTCAGCCACCGCGGCCCGCGCCCTGAGCCTCCTCGAGAGCCCGCCAGCCGCTGACAAATACGGCGCGATTAAAAAGCTACTCCTCGACGCTTTCGCCCTCCCATCGGCGGAACGCGCACGGCGCCTGCTCGACCTGCCCGAGCTCGGCGACACGTGCCCTTCCGAGCGAATGGACTACATGCTTTCGCTGCTCGGCGAGCACTCTCCGGCATTCCTGTTCCGGGAGCTGTTCCTCCGTCAGCTGCCTAGCCCGGTACGCCTCGCCCTGGCAAGCACGACGATCACGGATCCCCGTGCCCTTGCCAGGAAAACCGACAAGATCTCCGCCGCAGGCCAACGCATCGCAGCAGCGACCTGGGGCCCACCGCCGTCCGACGCAACACTCATGGCGCCCGAGCACCCGGCACGGTCGACGACCGAACTGCCGACGCAATTGGCGGCCGCTACACCGAGCCGACCACCTCCAGCACGACGACCGGGGCCTCCACCTGACCAAGCATGGTGTTACTATCATGCCAGGTTCGGACAGAAGGCCCGGACATGCCGACCCCCGTGCACCTTCGGCAGGCCGGGAAACGGCCGGGCCGGCGTTCATTACCAGCCATGAGCGCCGGCCACACGGACAACTTACTGTTCATCACGGATAAAGCGTCCGGACGGCGCTTCCTGTGCGACACCGGCGCCCAACTGAGTGTCATACCCGCCTCTGACCAGGACAGGCAGTCCGCGGTTTGCGGCCCCTCCTTGGTTGCGGCCAACGGATTGGCCATCCGCACCTTCGGCCCGCGCAACGTCACCCTCTGCTTCGGCGGCCAACGCTTTGCTTGGACGTTTGTAACCGCAAACGTGCCCATGGCTCTGCTAGGCGCCGACTTCCTCTGTGCACACGGACTGCTGGTGGACGTCCAACGGCGTCGTTTAATCAACGCCGAAACCTTCAGCTCCCTGGTATGCACATTGAGCAGCTCCGCGCCGACCGAGCTGGCATGCGCCCTCCCGGCGGCGAACGAGTTTGCTCGACTGCTCACGGAGTTCCCGGCCCTCACGCGGCCGACGTTTTCGGCCGTCGCAGTACGGCATGGGATCGAGCACCACATACCAACCACGGGCCCGCCGGTCTACGCCAGAGCCCGCCGCCTCGACCCAGCCAAGCTCGCTGTGGCCAAAGCCAAGTTCGACGCTTTAGAACACCTCGTCATCGTGCGGCGCTCCGATAGCGCGTGGGCTTCGCCACTACACATCGTCCCAAAGCCAGCGGGCGGCTGGCGCCCATGTGGCGACTACCGCCGCCTTAACGACGCTACCACCCCCGACAGGTATCCGATCCCGCACATCCAAGACTTCTCCGCCCGTCTGGCGGGACGGGTCATTTTTTTGAAAATTGATCTCATACGGGGATATCACCAGGTACCTGTCAGGGTGGCCGACGTCCCTAAAACGGCAGTCATCACGCCGTTCGGCTTATTCGAATTCTTACGGATGCCGTTTGGTCTCAAGAACGCGACTCAGGCGTTCCAGCGCTTGATGGACGGCGTGCTGCATGACCTGCCGTTCCTTTTCGTTTACCTGGACGACAACCTCGTCGCCAGCACGTCCCGGGCCGAGCACCTCCTCCACCTCCGAACACTGTTCGGGCGCCTCAGCGAGCACGGCCTCATCGTCAACCCGGCCAAATGCCACTTCGGCACGACGGCCGTTGATTTTTTGGGCCACCACATCACCAAGAACGGGGCCGTGCCGCTGCCAATCAAGGTCGAGGCCATCACCACGTTCCCGTGTCCCCGCACCATAAAGGCCCTGCAGGAATTCCTGGGAATGGTGAATTTTTATCACCGCTTCGTGCCCCGCGCTGCTCAACTCATGCGGCCCCTCTACGAAGCCCTCCGGGGCAAGCCGGCCAAGCACGACATCGCCTGGTCCGCAGCAATGGACGCGGCCTTCCAAAGCTCAAAGCGGGCCCTCGCCGACGCAACACTGCTCGCTCACCCGGTGCTCAACGCTCCCATCGCCCTCACCACGGATGCCTCCGACTACGTGGTGGGCGCCGTACATGAGCAATGGGTGAATGGGGTTTGGCAGCCACTCGCTTTTTTCAGCCGGCAGCTCCGGCCGAACGAGCTCAAATACAGCACGTTTGACCGTGAGCTCCTCGGTCTGCACCTGGCCGTTCGCCATTTCCGCCACCTCCTGGAGGGCCCACCTTTCACGGCGTTCGTCGACCACAAGCCGTTGGTTTACGCAATGGCCAAGGTCACGGAGCCGTGGTCGGCCCGCCAACAGCACCACCTCTCCGCCGTGTCGGAGTTTACCACGGACATCCGGCACGTCGCCGGCAAAAACAACGCCGTGGCCGACTGTCTTACCTGGGCCAGCGCGAACGCGGTCCACCTGGGCGTGGACTTCGTGCTTATGGCGGCGGACCAAACCACCGACACCACGGTGCAAGCCCTCCGGGCGGCGGACACGGGCCTCCGCCTGGCCGACATCCCATTCGCGGACACTGTCCTGCTCTGCGACGTCTCCCAAGGTCAGCCTCGCCCCATCGTGCCCGTCACCTGGCAACGCCGCATCTTCGCCTCCCTCCACGGCCTTTCCCACCCGGGCCGGAAAGCTTCGCAGAAGCTGGTGTCGGCGCGATTCGTCTGGCACGGCCTTCGTCGGGACGTCCGCGATTGGACCAGCACCTGCACAGACTGCCAACGGGCCAAGGTCCACTGACACACCCAGGCCCCGCTGGCACCTTTCACCGTGCCCGAACGACGTTTCGACCACGTCAACGTGGATCTGGTGGGCCCCCTCCCCCCGTCACGGGGGTTCACACACCTGCTCACCATGGTGGACAGGACCACCAGGTGGCCGGAGGCCGTTCCCCTCGTCTCCACCACCACCGCCGACGTGGCGCAGGCTTTCATCGCCACCTGGGTCACCCGCTTTGGCGCACCGGCGGACATCTCGTCAGACCGCGGACCACATTTCACCTCCGAACTGTGGGGCGCGGTCGCCCGCAACCTGGGGGTCAAGCTCCACCGTACTACGGCCTACCACCCCCAAGCAAACGGGTTGTGCGGGCGATTCCACCGCTCCATGAAGGCCGCGCTCATGGCCGGCCTTCAAGACGGCGGTTGGGCCGACCGGCTGCCGTGGGTCCTTTTGGGCCTCCGCACGGCCCCCAAGGAGGACCTCCAGGCATCCACCAAGCTTGTCTACAGCCAGGCGCTACGCGTCCCGGGCGAATTCGTGCCCGACGCTACCAGTCCCTGGTCCGCAGCTCACCAGCGCTCGGACCTCCAGGAGGCCGCCCGACGGTTTGCCCCCGTGCCAACATCCCACCACAGTGACCCCCAGTCCTACGTCCCCCCAGCACTTCGCACAGCAGAGTATGTTTTTGTGCGTCACGACGCACATCGGGGGCCACACCGGCCGCCATACGACGGGCCCTTCCGGGTCCTGCGACAGGACGACAAGTCGTTCGTCATCGACATCGGCGGCAGGTCGGACCGGATTGCGGTGGACCGCCTCAAGCCGGCGCACGTGGACGTCGACCAACCACCACGGGTAGCCCTTCCGCCGCGGCGAGGCCGCCCCCCGTCCACGGTGCCCCCCACTCGACCGCCCACCACCACACCGGACCCCCCCCCCCCCACGACCCACCAGGGGTCGCTTCGGCTGGGTCATCAGGACCCCCCTCAAATTGACCCTGCCGGTGCAAGTCGATTCTGGGGGGACGTGTGTAGCGGCTACCGCTGGGTTTTCACAATCGCCTTGCACCTATCAAGGACGCGGAGCGATCACCATGCCGGGCTCGTCCAGGACGCCCGGGCAGGGTCGCCCTCAACTTGCCAGGCCGCAGCCAGGACGCTCGGCCACGCCCCCTCTCGCCTTTCCTGGGCAAACGCTCCGGGATAATGTGTGTATATATATTGCTGACCGATAAACGGGCTTTTCAGATACCTGAGTGTTTTGTTAGAATAAAGCAACTCGGACGAATTCCAGCTTTTTGTCGCGTCCATTCTTCCGATCGACGTGGGAGCCCGAGCTCCTTCAACACCACTTTTCCACTCCCAACCCTCAACAACACCATTACACCTTTATCAAAACACCACTTTTCCACTCCCAGCCCTCAACAACACCATTACACCTTTAGCAAAACACCACTTTCCCACTCCCAACCCTCAACAACACCATTACACCTTTAGCAAAACACCACTTTTCCACTCCCAGCCCTCAACAACACCATTACACCTTTCGCAAAACACCACTTTTCCACTCCCAGCCCTCAACAACACCATTACACCTTTAGCAAAACACCACTTTTCCACTCCCAGCCCTCAACAACATCATTACACCTTTAGCAAAACACCACTTTTCCACTCCCAGCCCTCAACAACATCATTACACCTTTAGCAAAACACCACTTTTCCACTCCCATCCCTCAACAACACAATTACACCTTTCGCAAAACACCACTTTTCGACTCGCATCCCTCAACAACACCATTACACCTTTCGCAAAACACCACTTTTCCACTCCCAGCCCTCAACAACACCATTACACCTTTTTTTTTTTTTTTTTTTTTTTTTTTTTGTATACAAGATCGAGGCTCATGAAAGAGCGAACATTAATCACACAGAAAGACAAACCGACACATAAAACATATAACATAGGGAGCGGTAGACAAGATGGGGAGAGAGGGGGAAGGACACAAACACAACATTTGAGAGCAGGGACCGAGAGACATGGAGACATCGAGAGATCTGAGAGAGGGCGAGGGCTTTGGGGGGGGGGGGGGGGCGTGGGAAGGGGGCGGTGGGAGAGGTATAAAACATATGGACACTGCCAGGACTTCCAGGAAAGAAGTTGGAATTTCAAACAAGGTGGATCTGGGGTGAATTAGCGGGGGTAGAAAAGATCAAGGTTTTGGATGGGGGAAGATAAGAGCTGGTGGTGAACAGCTGTTTTAAAGACCTGGAGGGAGGAGTGGGATTGAAGGGAGTGAGGGAGTTTGTTCCAGAGGCGGGAGAAAAGAGGAATGAAAGAGTGAAGGTGAGCAGAGAGCCGAGATTTCGGCAGTTTAACCATCAGAGGGTTGCTGGCAGATCTTGTGCGACCTGTAGGAATATTTGGGGGACAGAGCACAGAGAGAGCTGGGGGTGCAAGGCCGGAGAGGAGTCGGTAGAAGACAGAAAGACCACCTACCTGCCTGCGGTGAGTGAGTGAAAGGCCCTCAGAGATAGCTTCATCGCGGGAGATTTGCTCCTTTAGCAAAACACCACTTTTCCACTCCCAGCCCTCAACAACACCATTACACCTTTAGCAAAACACCACTTTTCCACTCCCAGCCCTCAACAACACCATCACACCTTTAGCAAAACACCACTTTTCCACTCCCAGCCCTCAACAAAACCATCACACCTTTAGCAAAACACCACTTTTCCACTCCCAGCCCTCAACAACACCATCACACCTTTAGCAAAACACCACTTTTCCACTCCCAGCCCTCAACAACACCATCACACCTTTAGCAAAACACCACTTTTCCACTCCCACCCCTCAACAACACCATCAAACCTTTAGCAAACCACCACTTTTCCACTCCCAGCCCTCAACAACACCATTACATGTGCGGAGTTATGTCGGCAGATAGGCCTGCAACTGGAGCCACACTGCCCTCTCCCCCGGTCGAATGGTGTTGTGGTGTGCTGCCACCCTGGTCGAATGGTGTTGTGTTGTGCTGCCACCCTGGTCGAATGGTGTTGTGGTGTGCTGCTACTCTGGTCGAATGGTGTTGTGGTGTGCTGCCACCCTGGTCGAATGGTGTTGTGGTGTGCTGCCACCCTGGTCGAATGGTGTTGTGGTGTGCTGCCACCCTGGTCGAATGGTGTTGTGGTGTGCTGCCCCTCCGGTCGAATTGTGCTGTTGTGTGCTGCCACCCTGGTTGAATGGTGTTGTGGTGTGCTGCCACCCTGGTCGAATGGTGTTGTGGTGTGCTGCCACCCTGGTCGAATGGTGTTGTGGTGTGCTGCCACCCTGGTCGAATGGTGTTGTGGTGTGCTGCCACCCTGGTCGAATGGTGTTGTGGTGTGCTGCCACCCTGGTCGAATGGTGTTGTGGTGTGCTGCCCCTCCGGTCGAATGGTGCTGTGGTGTGCTGCCACCCTGGTCGAATGGTGTTGTGGTGTGCTGCCACCCTGGTCGAATGGTGTTGTGGTGTGCTGCCACCCTGGTCGAATGATGTTGTGGAGTGCTGCCACCCTGGTCGAATGGTGTTGTGGTGTGCTGCCACCCTGGTCGAATGGTGTTGTGGTGTGCTGCCACCCTGGTCGAATGGTGTTGTGGTGTGCTGCCACAATGTTGGGATAGACGCTGTGCTGTGACCATCCGCCACAATGGCGTAACATGGTGTGTGCATTTGTCGCCACCGCAACATAGGGACCACCATCCTGGGATCTCAATGCCTCAAGAGGTCAGGTGCACCCTGGGTGCCGGTGACCTCTCGTGTTCCACAAGGGAACACGTGCCATTGTGACTATTGTCCAAGCTAATCGCCGGAACAATGGACGTTGGCCTGAAGAACCCTCATTGGAAACATGGGTCCAACATCAAGGGCTGAAGGTCTGGGCACCTTATGGATGCCTGGTGCCGGAGGGAGTGAAGAGCGGCCATTCCACTATGTTGTTATTGTTCTGTTTCCCTGATTACAGGTTCTTGGCGTTCGTGGTTGATTAGCAATCTCTCGGACTGCAGATTTATCCGCAGACGGTGGCCTCAAGACCATTAGTTCGGGAGTAGCCCGAGAAGTGCCCTCGTGGTGGAACCCGAAACAACATACATATATATATATATATATATGTATATATATAACTGTGAGAAATAGTAGAAACTCCACAGTACGAGCAGGGCGTCTCATTTGCATTGAATAAATAATCGGGAGATTAAATCAGTAGCTTCAGGACTGCGATCTTTAATTTGACAAGCTTCCGACCAACAAAGGTCTTCTTCTGAGTCTACAAAAACAGCAGGCATGTATATCAGTTACGTATGTATAGTGATATGTGTGTAAGATGTGCGATATGTGTAGAAAATGCATACAAAAGGAAGAGCCACGCCAAAGCTCACTCCCCAAGTGAGCCCCAAGTTCAACGGAACTGAAGCGCACCTTACGCTTACAGTTACCGTTTGTGTTACAGTTCCGGTGCACGTGCATATACAAATATAGAGATACATACATACATAAACACACAAGCATATATTCATATACAATTTATATTCATATAATATATTTATATATTTATATAAATGACATATAAAGGTAGAATGAATGAATGGGTGAATGAATGAATGAGTGAATGAATGAATGGCTTACGGTGTGGCGGGCACAATGGTCAATAATTCCGCGCACCAGTGGGTGGCGCAAGCGTCCGGGCGTGGAACTGAGATACATGCCCCGTCTTTCGGCCGATCAGCCACGCCCGGGGGCAAGGCGTGGCCTCGGGACATATATGCGGGCTCTAAGGTCGAGCCTGCCCAGTGCTGATGTGCGAGCTTGTAATAAAGTGCTTTCGTTTGTATCCACGCGTTGTGGCCTACCTTTCTGGCAATCGAGTCATGTGTGCACAGCACCACACTGGTGACCCCGACTGGTTCAGCCGTTGCTGACCCCCAAACGCGCCATGGCTATCAACGCCGTCGCCATCAAACTCCCGGAGTTCTGGGAAGCGCAAGCCGACATTTGGTTTGTGCAGGCCAAAGCTCAATCCAACTCCGGGGCATCACGGCGGACGAGACCAGGTACTACCACGTTGTCGCCGCCCTTGGGCCCGGCACTGCCGCCCGCGTCATGTCCATCCTTCGGCGCCCGCCGGGCGACCACAAGTACGAGGCGCTCAAACGTCTCCTCATCGCCACATTCGGGCTCACGGAGGTCGAACGCGCCGACCGCCTCCTGGACCTTCCCGTCCTCGGTGACACACGACCGTCCGTTCGGATGGATTTTATGCTGTCCCTTCTCGGAGACCAGCGCCCGGATTTCCTCTTCCGAGCACTTTCCCTCCGCCAGCTACCTGTACAGGTGCGCGTCGCGCTGGCCAGTTCCAAAATAACAGAACCCCGCGCCCTGGCCGGAGAGGCCGACAAATTTTTCGCGGCCTGCGACAAGCGGTCGGTGTATGGTGCTGCCATAGTGGATCCCGGTGCGGAGGCTCCAGCACCCCCTGCTTCCCTCGTGGCCACTGCTACGTCCCGCCCACTACCGCCGCCGCCACCACCACCGTCGCCGGCACGGCCGACGCGGCCACTGCCGCCGCAAACCTGGTGCTACTACCATGCCAGGTTCAGCCTCAAGGCTAGATCGTGCCGCCCGCCGTGTTCTTTTGACCGGTCGGGAAATGACCGGGCCGGCGCTCACTTGCGGCCATGAGCGTCGGCCATTCCGGCAGCCTCCTGTTCATCATGGACACCTCATCTGGTCATCGTTTTCTGTGCGACACCGGAGCACAGGTAAGCATCCTCCCTGCCTCCACGTCCGAAAAGCAAGCCGCGGGCCGGGGCCCCGCTTTGCTTACCGCCAACGGAACACCCATCCGCACATTCGGGAAGCCTTGCTTCTCACTGCGGTTCGGAGGGCAGCGTTTCCAATGGTCGTTCGTCACCGCCAGCGTGCCAATGGCCCTGCTTGGTGCGGACTTCCTTTGTGCGAATGGGCTGTTGGTGGACGTTAAGCGTCGACGTCTCATCCAGGCCGAAACCTTCAGCTCGCTCGCTTGTTCGCTGACCGGCTCGTTGAGCAGCTCGCTGAGCGGCTCACCGCGCGGATTGCCAAGCGGCTTGCCGAGTGGTTCCGTCCCGGCGAGATTAGTTTGTACGCTTCCGGCAGCGGACGAGTTTACCGGCCTCCTCGCCAGTTTCCCCGCATTCACGCGGTCCACCTTCTCAGCGGTGGCCGTCAAACACGGGGTGGAGCACCATATCCCCACTGTCGGCCCACCGGTCTATGCCCGGGCGCGCCGCCTCGACCCCACGAAGCTCGCCATGATGAAAGCGGCGTTCGCCACGCTGGAACGGCTGGGTATCGTACGGCGCTCCAACAGCGTTTGGGCCTCTCCTCTGCACATTGTGCCCAAGCCCGGCGGCAGATGGCGGCCGTGCGGTGACTACCGCCGGCTCAACAATGCCACCACCCCTGACCGCTACCCGGTCCCGCATATTCAAGACTTTTCCACCCGGTTGGCAAACACGACCGTTTTCTCTAAGGTGGACCTCTTCCGGGGCTACCACTAGGTCCCCGTACAACCGGACGATGTCCCAAAGATGGCCGTCATCACCCCTTTCGGCCTCTTTGAGTTCCTGCGGATGCCTTTTGGGTTGAAGAATGCGGCCCAGGCGTTCCAGCGGCTCATGGACAGCGTCTTGCGCGACTTACATTTCATCTACGTCTACCTGGATGACATCCTAGTCGTGAGCGTGTCCTGGGAGGAGCACCTGCTCCACCTCCGCACGCTCTTCGAACGCCTGGGCCAGCATGGACTGATCATCAACCCCGCGAAGTGCAGTTTCGGCGTCACCGCCATCGACTTATTGGGGCACCGCATCACCAGGCACGGGGCCATCCCTTTACCGGCCAAGGTGGAGGCCGTCAAGAGTTTCCCGCACCCCCGCACGATCAAGGGGCTCCAGGAATTACTGGGCATGGTCAATTTTTACCACCGCTTCGTGCCCCGCGTCGCCCATCTCATGCGCCCCCTGCACGAGGCCCTCCAGGGGAAGCCGGGCAAAGGTGACATCGCCTGGACGGAGCCGTTGGACATGGCATTTGCGGGCGCAAAGCTGGCCTTGGCCAACGCCACCATGCTGGCGCACCCGGCGCCCGATGCACCAATCGCCCTCACCACCGACGCGTCGGACTACGCGGTGGGCGCGGTGCACGAGCAGTGGGTGCGCGGTGCTTGGCAGCCGCTGGCGTTTTTTAGCCAGCAGCTTCACCCGCACGAACGCCGCTACAGCACCTTCGACCGCGAGCTGCTCGGACTCCACCTGGCGGTCCGGCGGTCTTCCGCCATCTGCTCGAGGGCCGCCCGTTCACGGCTTTCGTCGATCACAAGCCCCTTGTGTTCGCGATGGCCAAGGTCGCCGAGCCATGGTCGGCCCGGCAGCAGCGTCACCTCTCTGCCGTGTCCGAGTATACGACGGACATCCGTCACGTCGCGGGTAAAGACAACCCGGTGGCGGATTGCCTTTCCCGGTCCATCGCACATGCGGTCCACCTCAGGATCGACTATGCCCGGATGGCGGAGGACCAGACCGCCGACCCCGACGTCCAGGCCTTGCGGACCGCCGTCATGGGCCTCCGTGTCACTGAGGTGCCGTTCGACGTCGCGGGCACGGCCCTCTTGTGCGACGTCTCCCTCGGCCGGCCTCGCCCCATCGTGCCCGCTGGCTGGCAGCGCCCAGTTTTCGACGCCATCCATGGCCTGTCCCACCCGGGCACGAAGGCCTCCCAGAAGCTCGTCGCGGCGATGTTCGTCTGGCATGGCCTCAGGAAGAACGTCCGCGACTGGGCCAGGACGTGCCTCGCGTGCCAGCGCGCAAAGGTCCACCGCCACACCCAGGCCCCGTTGGCCCTGTTTACGGTGCCCGAGCGTCGGTTCGACCACGTCCACGTCGACTTGGTGGGACCTCTGCCCCCCTAGCGGGGGTTCACCCACCTCCTCACCATGGTGGACTGCACCACCCGGTGGCCGGAGGCCATGCCATTGGCGGCGACGACTGCGGCTGGCGTTGCGCAAGCCTTCATCACCACGTGGGTTGCCCGGCTCGGTGCCTCCTCGGACATCTCGTCCGACCGCAGCCCCCAGTTCACCTCGGAGCTCTGGGGAGCGGTGGCGCAAGGGCTCGGCGTCAAACTGCACCGCACCACGGCCTACCACCCCCAGGCCAACGGCCTGTGCGAGCGCTTTCATCGCTCGATGAAGGCCGCGCTCCGGGCCAGCCTCTGCGATGGCAGCTGGGCCGACAGGCTCCCCTGGGTCCCCCTGGGCCTCAGGACGGCACCCAAGGACGACCTGCGCATGTCCTCGGCGGAGCTGGTCTTCGGACAACTGCTGCGGGTGCTGGGCGAATTTATCCCCGACTCCACGGTTCCTTGGTCCGTGGCGCAACAGCGCTCCACCCTGCAGGAGACCGCCAGGAGGTTCGCCCCGGTGCAGACGGCACACCACGGTTGCCCATCCTCCCACGTCGCCCCGGAGCTTCGCACGGCAGAGTACGTTTTCGTCCGGCACGACGCCCACCGGGCACTGCTGCGGCCCCCGTACGACGGGTCCTTCCGCGTGCTGGAGACCGGGGACAAACATTTCACTGGGGAAACGATGACCCTCACTTGGTGAAAGAAGCAATAAACCGAGCAAAACGCATCCCGAGAGCAGACCTTCTGACTGACAAACCCAAACCTGCAACTAACCGTGTCCCACTGGTAACCACCTACTCTCCAACCTCATCCGAATTGCTAAGTATTCTGAATAAGGCCCTTCCTCTCCTCCATCAATCAGAAACACTCGGCACCACATTTCCTCAAGCTCCGCTAACATCATTTCGACGTGGTCGGACACTCAGGGACCTCTTGGTAAAAGCAAAGCACCCACAGCCCCACAACAAACAAACAAGGATCCCTGGCTTCTATAAATGCACAGCAAAAAAATGTATTATTCACAAGCATTTACTAGAAGGAAACAAATTTTGTAGTTCTAGCACTGGACAAAAATTCCCCATCACCTCCTATATAAACTGCAAATCTACATGGGTCATATACCTAATCACTTGCCAAAAGTGCACCAAACAATATGTTGGAAAAACTGAGAATACACTCTACACACGATTTCATAACACCCGGTCAGAAATCAATAACTTCCACACCAGTCAGGGCAAATCTCTACCTTACACGACACACTTTAATCAACTGGATCACTCTATAAATGACATTCAAATCTCTGCCATTGAATCAATCACAAATCGATCACACACCACGATTCTGAAACGTGAGTCCTTTTGGATACATAAACTTCGGACAAAAATCCCTCATGGCATAAATTTTGATGATTAAAGCATGTTCCGACATCAACCCAATCAAATTGTTAACCGTAACCCATTCATTCATTCATTCATTCATTCACCCATTCATTCATTCTACCTTTATATGTCATTTATATAAACTAGGGCATGCCCGTACTATATATATATATATCTAAAATTATATCCCCCCCCTCTATTTACATGAAATGGTTTGGTCCATTCGCAAAGCCAAAGCGAACGGCTTGCGAGTACGGTGACAATCCCCCCCCTCTATTTACATGAAATGGTTTGGTCCAAAGCGAACGGCTTGCGAGTACGGTGACAATCCCCCCCCCTCTATTTACATGAAATGGTTTGGTCCAAAGCGAACGGCTTGCGAGTACGGTGACAATCCCCCCCCTCTATTTACATGAAATGGTTTGGTCCAAAGCGAACGGCTTGCGGAGTTTGGTAAAGAAATCGCCATAGCGTGCACAAACGCGCAGGAAAGCGAAAGAATCGCAAATTAGTTTTAATTAGTTTTAAAACATAGTTTAACGCCAACATAGTTTGCCAACGTGAAATAAATGAATACGCTCTCAAATGTGCCGTCCGAGGCAGAGTCTGTTCGGCACGTTCGGCACACGTGATAGCTCGCTGCTCTCTGATTGGTTGAATCGTTTTTTGGACATAGCTCGGTAACTACTTCTCCGATTAATATGAAACCTTGAAAAGGCACATCCTCGGGTCCCCAGCAATATACCTGGCAAGTTTAAAGTATATCGGACCCGTGGTTGTCGAGAAACAGCGGTCACAGACATACAGACATACAGAGATTACTGGAATTATAGATAGATATATAAATATATTATATGAATATAAATCTTATATGAATATATGCTTGTGTGTTTATGTATGTATGTATCTCTATATTTGTATATGCACGTGCACCGGAACTGTAACGCAAACGGTAACTGTAAGGTGCGCTTCACTTCCGTTGAACTTGGGGCCGGTGAGTGAGCTTTGGCGTGGCTCTTCCTTTTGTATGCATTTTCTACACATATCGCACATCTTACACACATATCACTATACATACTTGACTGATATACATGCCTCCTGTTTTTGTAGACTCAGGGAAAGACCTTTGTTGGTCGAAAGCTTGTCAAATTAAAGATCGAAGTCCTGAAGCTACGTCCGCGTCTGATTTAATCTCCCGATTATATATACTGTATATGTATATATATATATATATATATATATATATATATATATATATATATATATACACACACACACCATATTATATACCTGTACCTTTATATGTACGAACTTACCGAATGGCACGCACTGCTATCTTCATAGCAGGTGTAAGCTCTTCAACAGTGAGGTCACAGCTGCATATTTTCTCTTCAAACACATCATCACCTCCCAATACCGAATCTAAACCACGACCAAGGACACAATGACTTATCGAGGACACCAACATCCTCGTGATTCAATAAATTTGAATTATGATATGGCACTTATGGCAGCCATGACATTTTAACATCTAAGACAGCTGTGTGCACTGTGCTGTCCCTATGGCAACGCACCAAATATACATACATACATATATATTGTTACAGACGCAGTTTTAGATGTTAGTTTACCGAGCGGTTTGGTATTACCGCGTCCGAACAGTTACTCCCCGATTAGTACCCGATCCCGCCCGATTCCACTCGAACGTTGGCCGAATCGCGCTACGCTAAATCAATGATGGAAAGGACACAACGGCTGGGATAAATGCAACGACACAAGGGGTACAGTTCTCAAGACCTCCGGAGGAGGATATAATTGGTGATGCAGAAACGGGTAGATTACACGGCAAGAGGTAAAGCACAGAAAAGATGGGCACTTAGACACAGTCTTATCTTATCCCCGACAGACCACAGACAAACGGGACAAGACTGACTTACACAGGGATTGATGGCAAGGAAGGGCAGGCAGTCGATAGCACAAGGTGCACCTTGGCTCAGGGGCAGAATCAACACGGTCCGGTCCAGAGATGCGGGGAGGTATTGTCGCGCTCGGAGGTGGCGTCCTTCTCTCTCCAAGCTGAGGCGCATCTGACGTCACCTCCCTCTTCCTGCGCATGTTCAGCGGGGAGTGACACGCCCTCGGCTCGTTAGCTCCGCCCCAGATGGAATCGGTCCGCCGCTTCTATTGGGTGCGGGGGGGGGTTACCGGGCTCCGCCCTTGACGAGGAGCTGACAGCGAGCCCCTGCGTGGTAACCCCGTCGGAGCACATGTTCAATGGCGGCTAACCAAGCCGGAGTGAGGACGCACACTACCCGCGCTGCCGCCGCTGTTGTTGTTGTTGTTGTTGTACCATGAGGAAGAGCTGCGGGGAGGTATTGGGAGGTCCTAAACTTTCTAACGGTGCCATACAATCACATTCTGGTGCAACGAAGAGTCAGAATTAATGGAAACGAGTCCTTAACTGACATAGACTAAGAATAACTAGCAAGATGTCCTATAGTTGTCTACGTGAGATGCGGTGGACCTGGATGCGACATTTAATGGGGGAAAAAGGGGGAGGTCGGGTCTACAGAGTGTTGTTTACAGAAAATGGGACTAGGGAATGGGGGATTGGGGATAGTTGGGAAGTATTGGGGAAATAGGGGAATATTTACAAGCGGATATGGATGGATCCAAATCCCATATCCGCAACATTGCACCCTTCTCTACCTCGGGGCGACCCGACCCGATAAATTTTTACCTACTTTAGTGTGGCACTCAGATGTAGTTCCCTCTACTATTAACTCAACCCTGAGTGCGACAGTTTTACAGATGTTCACAAATGAGTAAATATGTCCCCCTGCGACGTTGCACCCTTCTCCTCACAGAAACACACCCACAGGATAACCGAATCGCGGAAAGAATCCTCAAACTAAACATACAGCCGGTAGGGAGCATTATTTACACAAGACTACACTGATATTTACACTACGATCCAGGACCTGTTTTTGGAGGAACACATGCAGATGTTATGCATAGAGGGAGCACGCATGCCAGCATCGATACACCAACCCACGAGTGCCCTGTGGCCCTACGGCCTTTAATAATGTGCAGAGCACCCCGTCCCAGCACCAAAAGCACCACCCCATCATGTACAGTCAGCACCATCCGGTGCACCAATAAAGTGTTCATAGTCACCGGTGGTGTCGCAGCCGGCCGATGTTCTGCTGCTGGTCTTGCCTTCATGTGGTGTACTTGGCCTCCCGAGAAATAAAGAAAGGCGCCAACCGCGTCCATTTCTAAATTGTGGCCGTCAGGGGGGCCAACTATAAGTGGTTCACCTGTATGGCATAGGTGCCACTTTGACCCAGAGGTCCATCCACGGGTGGTGCTTGACCGCAAAAGAACTGCGGTCCATGGTGGGCGGCCACAAAAATTGCGGTCCATATGGTGTATCGATCCAGGCAGCAAGCAGCGAAAGTACAGGCCCACAACTGCGGAGCCAGCACCTCTCTCTCCTCTCTCTCTGCCCCAAAGCCAGATCCTCGGAGGTGGGAGACAAAAGAAGACAATTGAGTAAGGTGGTAAGGGCGCAAAAGTGCACGCAATATTAGGTAATGCACACTAGGGGCACATGGGAACCAGGTGAGACAGGTACGTTCCTACCGTACGCACCCCCCCCCCCCCCACCAGGTAACCTACATTGCCCCTCCCTTACCCCTTACTGTATCCACAAAACACAACACTACCCATAAACATCTACTTTACAAATCAACAAACGTCCCTACTGTCTTCCCCGTTCCTCCCATAAACCAAATTCGTCTTCTCTCCCTCCTAACCAATCAAATTTGCCATTTCCAACTCCTATCAAAATTTGCCATCTCCAATTCATCATCAGTCCCTCCTAAGGAGGGAGAGATGGAATCACCCCAATTTCTTATCCACGTCGTGATGCGTCTCACCAATCCAACCAGCAATTCTTATTTCCTGCAACACAGAACAAAGGAACACAGGTGTGGAGTCATCATCATCACCTCAGGTAAGTGGCTGCGTATGGTGCGACAGGTTCGTCAATCCTAACTATTTCCTAAATGACTTTAACAACTTTACATTACCCGGGGTCTTTCCCTGCCAATCCATTGGCCAACTTACACTATGGGTTCTAAAAACCAATTCCCATTGACCAAACTGTGGTGCTTCTCAATTTGGGGTCTCACTCCCCCGATTCAACACTCGGTGCTCTCGCACAATTTCTGGGCTGTGACGTGTAGCCCTCCCAGCAGGTCTACCCACCTGCACACCTCCACCACTGTAGTTGCCACCCGAGCTTACCTGCTCCTCACCCTAACCTAACTAACTGGGGAAGGCCCTCTCGCACTCTCACCCCCTCAGTGCCCTCTCTGGCACGGGCTGCCCGATCCACACCCGGGATCCTCAGGCACCCACTGACACTAACGGCTCCCAGAGCCCACCTGCGGCCTCACCTGGCCGACATCCTCACAGTGGTGGAGTGCCCAAACCAACTACACACACTAACAGGCTACACGCCCAGCCATTTCCACAACACTAATGCACCCATCCACAATACCATTCTGCAACCGCACCACAAATGCCAATATCCAACCACAATTTACCTATACCTTCTAACTATTCTTTAAACTACCCTCCCCGGGTACTCGTGAAAAGGGGTCCACTCTTCCCCCATCCACACCTTCGCACCATGCACACCACTCCGTACCACTTACTCCAACTCTCTCCACACCACTCATTCCAATACTCCATGTATTCCACACTCCATGTCTTCCACACAACCATTTATTCCATTCACCTGTTGGTGCACACCTGTGCACTCACACCTGGTGCCACCTGCACCCTTCTCTCCCCAAAGCGCATTCGCGCTGATCCACAACACTCACTACTCATACACTGCTCCACACACCTGTCCAGTTCTCACACAGCATCATCTCATCTAACTACTCCCCTCTGAAACTTGCGCTTCCCAGTCGTCCCTTTAAACTATTGCGCTCCCACGTCATTATCATCCACGCTAATCTACCTGCGTCCCCACTACAGGTATCCTTGTCACTAACTAACCTTAACGTTACCTAATGTCATCTTCACTAGATCCCTATCAATATAACCTAACCCACCCGGGCTAGTTTTCACTGCCATACACCCCATAATCTATAGCTCCTTTGCCCCCCGTTTGTGAGGGATGACAGAGTTGCCATCCCACCACATCGGGCATCTCCCACTACCAATTTTGCACATCAAATTTCAACAAATCAAAAATTTGCCAATCACTACCCATCATCTGCCAATCATTACTGCCAATCCTTTGCCAATCATCAAATTTTGTTTTTTTCTAATTTTGGGTCCAAAACACTATCCTCATCACCCGTCTACTTATTACATCCGCTTGGTGCGCCAATTCACGTCTACAGCCCGGCTTCGTACAGCCGAGCAATGAATACGGGTTGTTTTGTGCCAGCGGCTGGATACGACCCGCATTCGTGGCAGGGACGGGGGCTTACCCGGGCCGAGATCCCACGCACCACCTCGGCGTGGAGCCATCCAATGTCCCGATCTCGACCTGCCGGCACGTCTCAATAGAAAGTGGTCGCCATGACGACCCTTCCTATCGGGCTGCCCGCTCCGCCTAGTGGAGCCCGGACGCGGCCGTTCCACGCGAGGCCCAGCGTGGATCGCGCACGGCGGTCCTTTCGAACCCGCCGTGGCTCGGATCCCCGCTGGTTCTCGCGGCACGTGAAGCCCGGCACGCACCGAGGGCCCGATTCGGCTATAAGTCGTTCTAACCTCTAACCCGGTTACCTTCGATGCCTCACCTGCATGCTTACACCCCGCAGCCCGTTCCTTGCTCACACATCCAGCCGTTTCCATGCTCCTCGTCGTACCTTCTCTAACACACCCAGGTACACTCATTCCACTCACAGACTTGGTGACACACCTGACCACCGAACACCTTGGCACACATTCGTCGCTCGCACACCTCACCAACAGACCTCTTCGCACCCCTTCCTCGGTCACCTCCTCTGTGACAATCACAGGTGTGCTTTCACTCGCACACCCAACCACGTGCCTCACTACCAATTCCAGCGTGCATTCCCACACACGCTCTACCATTCCAGGTGTGCTTCCTTTCTCACCTGTCACAACCAACTCACGCTCCGTGTCACTCTTACTACTCTCACCTCCACTCTCGGTCACGCACTCACCCTTACTCTCGACAGCGCACTCTTTCCTCATGCACCCGTCCATTACACACCTTTCTCGCGCACACTCTCCCGTTACACCCTCTAACACTCACCACAGGCGTGCATTCTCCCTTTACACCCTCCGTAACACTCCTCACTACGCGCTTCCATGTGCTCCCTCGCACACGCGCTACGACCGACTCACTCTCGACAGCACCCTCACTCCTTGGCACGCACTTTTTCCTCACACACCCCAGAGTCGGACTTTCTCGCACACCTCCTTTTTCGCACACCAAACCTGTCGCGCACTTCACCAACGGCCTCTCACGAACACCCAGGTCCATCTCGACCCCCAAGCTTCTTAAATCACCTGGCGCATCATACGCACGACCATATTGGTCACCACTTACACCGGGTCCTCTTCCTCTTCGCTTCTCCTCCATCACCTGCGAATCCCTCATCCGGTTAATGAGCACATCATCACGATCCGAACACAGACTTTGGACCAATTCTTTTACTTCCTCCTTTATCTCTTTCTTATCCTCTCTCCGTCGCTTCTTAATTTCGCTCACCCCTTCTTCCACTTCTTCTAATTTCTGCTTCACCTCTTTTATGTCCCGGTACGTCTCCTCAAGCTCGTCCTCTAAGGCTACCTTGACCGTTTCCATGTGCGTCCTCACCTGCCGGTCCTTCGTCTCCATTACCTCTGTCACCTCGTCCAACCTCGTTGTCAGTCCCTCACGTACCATCTGACATTCCCTCTTCGTCGCTATCAAGTCGTCTTTTAGTTCTTTCTGTGTCGCTTTTAACCCTCCTAGTACTGCAGTGTTCCTTTGTACCTGCTCCACTAACTCCGTCTGTCCCACCGTCAGCTGTTCCACCTCCTGCGTCAGGTCCTCTATGCCCCCTTGCAACTTTACAGTCCCCTTTCTCACCTCCTTCTCCATGCGCTCCTTACAGTGCCTCACCTCCTCGCGCACTCCTCCGACCTCCTCAATCACACCTCTTCTGATCTCTTCTCCCATCACTTGCATCTCCTGCCCAGATGCCACCCTCATCTGCTCCATTTCCTCCCTGTGAGCATCCAATTTAGTTTCTACCCCCATTCTGACCCCCTCTATCTGCTGCCCCATTTGTTTAACTTCCCTTTCCGCTTGGTCCCTCATGTCCCTCAATTTGCCTTCCATACTGTTTTCTAACCCCTCTAACCCCTTTTGCATCCCTTCCATTTGATTCTCTTGAGCGGCCATTCTGTTTTCTACCCCCATTAACCCCTCCTGTATTTCCCCTAATCTATTGTCTAATCCCTCTATTCTACTCCCTAACCCTCCGATCTGGGCCCCCATCCTTTGTTCTAACCGTTGGCTATTGGCCCCCATGTCCTCCCTCAATTTCTCGCTATTGGACCCCATTTCGCCCCCCATGACCCCCATTTTGCCCCCCAATTCGTCCCTCATTGCCCCCATACTGTTTTTCAAACCTCCAATTTGGTCTCCCATTTGTCCCATAAGGGCCCCCATCATTCTGTTTTCCATTTCTTCATTATTCTTGTCCATAAGGGCCTTCATTTGCATAAAAAAAAGGTTCAAATCCACCGGTGGCGCTACTACGGTCGCGGGGGCGGTCGCCGTGGCCATGTGCGAGGTGCCATTTTGCGCGCCCGTAACCTCGTGCGCGACGACGCTATTTTGCGAACCTGCCACCCTCACTGATTCGCTCTCCTCTTGACCCTCAATTTGGTCCTGGATCGAACCTGCCTCACTCTCCTCTACCAGAACCCAGCCGTCTTGATCTGCCATAGCGCGACTTTCAAAATTCGGTTTTTATTTTTGTAAAACACAATCAAATTTCGCCGTTATAATTTCGAGCGCGTGAAGCGCGCTTCGGGTCCGATCTCACTCCCCGACACCAATTGTTACTCTAATAGTACAATTGGTGTTCCAAAATTTGGGCCTAACAAATTTAGTCCCAGGGTCCGAATCCCACTTCTGACACCAATTGTTACAGACGCGGTTTTAGATGTTAGTTTACCGAGCGGTTTGGTATTACCGCGTCTGAACAGTTACTCCCGATTAGTACCCGATCCCGCCCGATTCCACTCGAACGTTGGCCGAATCGCGCTACGCTAAATCAATGATGGAAAGGACACAACGGCTGGGATAAATGCAACGACACAAGGGGTACAGTTCTCAAGACCTCCGGAGGAGGATATAATTGGTGATGCAGAAACGGGTAGATTACACGGCAAGAGGTAAAGCACAGAAAAGATGGGCACTTAGACACAGTCTTATCTTATCCCCGACAGACCACAGACAAACGGGACAAGACTGACTTACACAGGGATTGATGGCAAGGAAGGGCAGGCAGTCGATAGCACAGGTGCACCTTGGCTCAGGGGCAGAATCAACACGGTCCGGTCCAGAGATGCGGGGAGGTATTGTCGCGCTCGGAGGTGGCGTCCTTCTCTCTCCAAGCTGAGGCGCATCTGACGTCACCTCCCTCTTCCTGCGCATGTTCAGCGGGGGAGTGACACGCCCTCGGCTCGTTAGCTCCGCCCCAGATGGAATCGGTCCGCCGCTTCTATTGGGTGTGGGGGGGGGGGGGGGTTACCGGGCTCCGCCCTTGACGAGGAGCTGACAGCGAGCCCCTGCGTGGTAACCCCGTCGGAGCACATGTTCAATGGCGGCTAACCAAGCCGGAGTGAGGACGCACACTCCCCGCGCCGCCGCCGCTGTTGTTGTTGTTGTTGTTGTACCATGAGGAAGAGCTGCGGGGAGGTATTGGGAGGTCCTAAACTTTCTAACGGTGCCATACAATCACATTCTGGTGCAACGAAGAGTCAGAATTAATGGAAACGAGTCCTTAACTGACATAGACTAAGAATAACTAGCAAGATGTCCTATAGTTGTCTACGTGAGATGCGGTGGACCTGGATGCGACATTTAATGGGGGAAAAAGGGGGAGGTCGGGTCTACAGAGTGTTGTTTACAGAAAATGGGACTAGGGAATGGGGGATTGGGGATAGTTGGGAAGTATTGGGGAAATAGGGGAATATTTACAAGCGGATATGGATGGATCCAAATCCCATATCCGCAACAATATATATATATATATATATATTGTTGTGGATATGAGAATTGTGTTTTTTTTATTGTGTAGTACATTGTAAAATATCACCCTCCTTCCTCCAGTTGTGTATAAAGGTCAAAAGGGCGTCCCTTAATTAGGTCATATACAATCACGTTAGCCAATCATCGATTTCCTCCTTGTTGACAGCTATTTCCTTATTCTGTGTATTAGGTTAAGGCTTTGTCTTCCATTAATAAATACTCCATTGCACCGAATTCAAATAGATAGATCCCCTTTCATTTTCATTCCCAAAGCCCCATTCCCAAAGCCTCTATTGCCAACTGCATTCGCCGCCATTGCCCATGTGCTCCAACTCGGAGAAGAAGGGCGTGGCCCGCACACCATCATCAAGAGGTGGAGCCAAGAAGCCCCTATGACCAACCAAGAATGAGTGGGTATGGCTCAAGAGGGCGGGGTTATAAAACCCGTTGCATCAGCCCCCACCGAGAGTTGCGCCAGAGACGGCGGATGAGTCGAGACGAACCCTCGAAGAAAGAAGGGAGACGCGTCCTGAGGTGAGCCAGAGAAGCAGCTTTGGCTCCACCAGCAGTTTGGCTCCACCAGCAGTTTGGCTCCACCAGAAGTTTTGGCTCCACCAGCAGTTTTGGCTCCACCAGCAGTTTTGGCTCCACCCATAGTTTTGGCTCCACCCGCAGTTTTGGCTCCACCCATAGCTTTGGCTCCACAAGCAGCGTTGACTCCACCAGGCAGCGTGGGCTCCACCAGGCAGCTCCGACCCGTTACCCCGTGGGAGCCAGATTGCGGTGGCATCGGTGGCCGTCGAGGTCCAGCCCGACGTCCCGTGCGGGATCAAGCCCGAACCATCTGCCCCAGCTGAACCTTCCCATTCCTCCTTCCAATCATTCCTGCCTGCAAATTCCCCATTCGTGTGAGTCCGTCTTTGTTTGTTCTGTCCTGGGTATTAATTAAGACTGTAATAGATAAGCTAGAATTTTCACTGTGTCCTTCTGGTCCGTCCCTCTTTCTGCATTATTTTATTATCCTTCCTTCTCCTTGGTTTCTTTTGATTGTAAATAGTAATAATAAATCATATTCGTATTTCCTACCTCTTGTCTTCTTCTTCTTCTTCACATCCGTCGTCTTTGTCTTTTCCAAATTGAATACCTGTGGCACGATTTGGCCAACGTTTAAGGAATCGGGTCTAGTCTTGGTAAACGGCTCACGCCACGGTTCGCTTCACTCGGCGCAACATCCATTACGCTGTGGCCGTGAGCGGGGGGTGTTCCTTCGCATACCGGGAAGCGCTGGTATTTAGGTCATAGGACTTGTGGGCCTAAAACGCTACCCAGCGCCGACCGGGCGTGGCGTCATACCCCCGGGACCACGTCGGTCAGTAACAAACGAGGGGACTAATCCCCCCTCAAAGGGGAACCATAGGCCGACGTCGGGTTCCGTAACAATATATATATATGTATATATATATATATATATATATATATATATATATATATATATATATATATATATATATATATATATATATATGTATATATATATATATATGTATATATGTATATGTATATATATATATATATGTATATATATATATATATATATATATATATATATATATATATATATATATCTATATAAAACACAGTTTGTGTGTGTGTGTGTGTAATGTTACCGATAGACTCCTAAACGGAGAGGCTCACGTGCTTGATATTTGGCACAGACATGGCCATTGAGCCTGGTAAGAACATGGCTGACCTAAAAATTGATTTCATAATATTTTTTAACCATATTTTTACCTCAGCGCATTTCAGCGAGGAATATTATGCATGGAATCTGACCGGTCGCAGAGCAGCGCGCTGATTCGCTCAGAGCGATCACGTGATGTTCCTTGCCGCCATTAACTCAGTTACGCGTTCGCACGTATTTCAGAGCGAAAAGCAATTGCCTTTTTTCACATTTCAGCGACGAACATTGCCATTCACACCACATAGGTGTTTTTCCCTTTCATCTTTAGATCCATATTTTTTGCCATAACGTAGCGCATTATGGCTCTCTCGAGCTCGAGTTAGCCAATCACCTGGGAGCATGAGGCCACGTTGGCCACACCCACGACAGGACGCAGAGTTGCAATCGATCGCTCAGAGAGATCACGTGATGTTCCATCCCGTCACACGTCACATGTTTGCACGTAATTCAGGGCGAAAAGCGATTGCGTTTTTTCACCTTTATGCGATCGTGTTTTGTGTCGATTTTGTGCGATATGAATTAAATTTTAATTCATATTTCGTGTTTACGAATTCGAATACGAAGGATTTCCCCTTTCGATTTCGAATACGAATCGAATACGAGCTTGAGTCGAGAGGGCGAATGTACGGGTTGGGAATGTACGGGTCTCCCTTCCCCCGCCCGGCAACGCCGGTACTGGAGGGCGTGGGTCACAGGATCGGTGAGTCTCCAAAATCCGCTTCGTGCTCTTGCGAAGATGCAGGACGATGTCGCGATTGTTGTGCTGCTCTCTGACCATGAGAACTGCAACGTCATTGTTGACTGGCCCTCCCCCCTTCCATCCCCCTTCGCCCTCCCCCGTCCGTCCTCCCCCTCCCTTCCCCCTCCGTCCTCCCCCTCCCTCCCCCCTCCACCCTACCCCTTCTCCCCTCCCCCCTCCCCCTCCCTTTTCCCCCTCCCCCTCCCTTCTCCCCCCTCCCCCTCTTCTCCACCTCTCCCCCTCCCCCTCCCTTCTCCCCCTCCCCCTCTGCTCCACCTCTCCCCCTCCCCCTCTTCTCCCCTCCCCCCCCCCCCGGCAATGCCGGGTACTTCTGCTAGTATATATATATATATATATATATATATATATATATACTGTATATATATATATATATATATATATATATATATATATGTATATATATATATATATATGTATATATATATATGTATATATATATATGTATATATATATATATATATATATATGTATATATATATATATATATATATATATATATATATATATATATATATATATATATATATATATATATACATATATATATATATACAGTCACGTGAAAAAGTAAGTACACCTCATGTAAAGTTTTGACTTTTTCAACATATTGTTGCGGTTTTGAGAACCCACACAGGTAACATCATTAAAGGTTAAAGGTTGCACCCCATAGTTAGGCCACAAACAACACGTAGGCCCATTTAGAATGTTAGTTATGTCATAGTATGTGTTTAGGATAAGGCCATTTCCCTAGTAAATCAGCTGCGTTGTGTAAAACAAATAAGAGAGGGTCCCGTTTCATTGTGCCTCCACCCTCCAAATTCCACCTCGTTGGGCAGAATCCATCCCGCGCCCCATTTGACAACTCGCAGTTTGTTACGCTTGGGATGCTCGCAGTTTGGGATGCTCGCAGTTTGTTACGCTTTGGCTGCCAGCAGCGTTTGCTGCTCTTGGTTTGCTGGTTTGCTGGAACTAGCCCAGCCACAAGGTAAGGCCCAAAAAGGGGGTGGAGTGGCAGCGAGGCTGAGATCGGATCGGCAGCAGGAGGGACGGTAAGGGCCAGCAGCCAATCAGGGCTGAGGCGACATCGCCTGACAGGGTGTGGCTAGAGGTTCGAGAGGGTTGGCTGAAGCGGCGCTATATAACCGCAAGCACAAAGCCCTTACACAGGACTCGCGTGCATATGGCAGTGGCAAAGGACTTGAGTTATGAGAAAGGAGAGGCAGGCGCTCGAGTCGTGGGCTTGAGTTACGAGGAGAGGCGCGCTGTGACAAGTATTGAGAAGGGAGAGGTCTGAAGGAATTGGTTGGAGCGCATTGCATTGTTGGTTTCAAGGACGCGCTGGGGAAAGCGCCATTGTGAATTATTGTGAGAGACACGCTATCCTGATCGATTGCAAGGGCTCGTTGGGAATTTGGCTGTGGGCTTGCGGGGAGCGCATATCATGCGCCGGTCCTTCTATTACATATGCGGCCATGAGCCACAACGTAACCGTTAGCCCAGCCTACCTTTCCCCGATATAATTGTCCGCTTCGCGCCAACGCCACGCAGAGGGCTTGACTGCCGTCTACCAGTCTTCACGGTACGAGTCTGGGACCGGAGCGAGCTGTGAACGAGATCCTTGGGACCATCACCTGACAATCTACAAACCCCGTGTCACTGAGTGTGAACGGGCCCATGTCCAGGGGATAAGTATAAGACTGTATAAGGCTGCCCTGTGTATCTGCTTCTTCTTCTTCACTGTCCATTTCTGCCTTCTTCTTCCTCTTCTTCGTACAAAGTGTGTAATAAATTCCTTGTTATTCCTGTTTTCCTCTTAATTCGACTGTCTTAGTGATTTCTCCATTGGGTAAGTGTGGCACGATCAGGAACCGCTCTAATCGGGTTAGTTCCCGTTAACGTCCCGAATCGCGGCTCGCTTTCGCTCAGCGTGTCCACTGAAACCGTGGTTCAGGTGGGGTTATTTCCTTGCTTCCCAGAAGGCACTGGTACTTAGGTAATAGGACCAATTCGACCTACCACCCTATTCAGCGCTGACAGGAAGGAACGTAATAGCCCCGGATCGCATCGGCTAGTAAAAAGACAAGGGGATTAATCCCCCCTTAGTAAGGGGAAGGCCGACGTTCTGAGATCCCAAACAATTGGTGTCAGGAGTGGGATTTGGAACCTGGGACTAAATTTTTTAGACCAAATTTTGGACACCAATTGTGCATATTGGCCGCAACAATTGGTGTCGGGGCGTGGGATTTGACCCGAAGTGCGCCTAACGCACTCAAAATTACGAGTGGCCGAAATTTTATTAACATCTAAATTAAATCGTGCTATGGATAGCCAAGGCGGTCAGATGCCGGTGGGGGTAGAAGAGGTGGAATTAGAGTCAACCCAGGACCCCCGGGAAGAATTTGGACAATTGGGAGAAATGGAAGAGGACATTGATGAGAGTGCAGGAGTAGGGGTTGCAGGCGTAGAAAATGGCGGTGCCTCGCACATGGCGGCGAGAGCCGGGCCCGCATTGCCAGCGGGTTGGGACCTGTATGTACTCATAGAGCAACTACGAGCATCACTAGAAATGCATAGGGACGAAGTAAGGGGTACCAGGGACGATATGAAAGCTCAGGGTGAGCAATTGGGAAACCAAATTGGGGGATTGAAAAATGATGTGGGAAACCAAATTGGGGGATTGAAAAATGATATGGGAAATCAAATTGGGGGATTAGAAAGCAAATTGGGGGGCCAATTGGAGGACGTGGGTGGCCAAATGGGAGAAATGAATGAGGGGTTAACGGGGTTGGAAAACAGGATGGCCACCCGAGAGAATCAAATGAAAGGAATGAAGGACGGGTTAACGGGGTTTGAAAACCGAATGGGTGGCCACATAAAAAAATTGGGGAGAAAATAGACCGCAGGTCGGGCGGGAAAGGCACACTGGTACGCGACGAGGTAACGTGATGTGAGAAGTGCGTGGAAAGCAATGTGGAGCCAAGCACAGCCAAGTGGACCGGGGTAGAAATCGCGACACGGGGAATAGAAACGCCGACGACCGCCGAATTGGAAAATTTTATTTTATGTGCACCAGCGGTCATCGAGCTTAATAAAGAAAAATAATTTATAATTAAAATTGGGGTTCAGGAGACGGCAGGTAGAGAGGAATTATCGAAGAAAGAGATGGAATGCATGCAAAGTCTGTATCCACATTGTGATGTCGTGCTTCCTAACCCCAATGAAAGTTTGCAGCTGCGTGAGGAGAAAAGGATCCCGAAGGTAAGTAGGTTTGTATATGGCGCGAAAAGGTTTGGCGCGAAAGTGTTTGGCGCGAAAGGATTTTTCACGTGCTTGGAATCCCGACGTCACCCGGGCGCTTGTGGAAGGTCCGTGGTGCGCTGTGTGAAGGTGCATGGCGCGATTGTGAGGTAAAGGTGTGCGCCGAAGCACGAGTGTGTAATGGAAAAGTGTGAAACAGAGTGTGAAAGTGAGAGTGAGTGCACAACAGAGTGTATGGGTGACGAGTGCGATACAGAGTGTGAGTTGGTTGTGGAGAGTGTGCAAGGATGCACACCAGAGCATGTTGGAGAGAGTGTGTGAGGATGCACACCAGGGCGTGTTGGAGGGAGTGTGTGGGGATGCACACCAGAGCGCGTGATTGGGTGTGCGACCGGAGAGTGCACACCCGTGAGTGTTACGGAGTACGTAACGGGAGAGTGTGTGCCGGGATGTGCGTGAGAGGAGTGTGTAATGGAGTGTGTGGAAGGAATGAGTGTGCCTGAGTGGTGTGCACCTGAGTGTGCAATGGAAGAGTGTGCACGAGAGCGTGCGGTGGCAGAATTAACGGAATGCATGGGATGTACGGGAGGTGCTGGAGCGCCGCGTTTCGTGAGTGTAGAAAGGGTCGCGTGGTGTGAGAATGCGACTCGAGCATCGAAGCAGACGGAGGCAGCGGTTAGGCCGACGTATAGCCGACGCGAGCTCTCGTGGCGTGGTGTTCTTTGTGTGCTTCGGGAGCCGGCGGGGATTGTTGCCATGGCGGTCTTGCAAGGAGCGCCGTGCACGATTCGGGCCGGGTCCCGCCCTGTATGGTCGGTGCCGCGCTTTGACAAAAAAGGCGAACGGCACGGTTTGATGGGGGGTAGGCGAGGTCGGACCTTTGCCCACTGGCGGGCGCGGTGCTCTGGCCGGGGGAGGTTGGGTCATCATGCCAGAGACCGGAAGGCTCCGCGCAGGGATGGCGCCTGGAACCTCGGTCCAAGTATGCCTCCTCCCCAGAATCGAAAATGCCGGATGGACCCAACCAACAGGAGACAGGCCACCAGTATGCATTGCTCGGCTTTTCGAAGCCGAGCTGGGATGATGTATTGCTGCACCGAGAGGATCGAGTGGAGTGGACGGATAGTGATAGTGTTGGCAATGGTAACCAGTGTAGAGGGATGGTAAATCTACCATCCCTCAATTGGGGCAGAGGAGCAGTAGTTTATGGGGTTTGGCAGTGTGAACTAGCCAGGGCGGGCTAGGATAATTGTTAGGGATTTAGAGAAATGACCATAGGAGACCAAGATTTAAGTCGTGACTTTGTACAAGTAGAGGAGACGTAGAGAGATTAGGTGGATGTTAATGATGAGGGATGTGCTTAGTGTAAAGGGAAGACGGGGAAAGCACAAGTTTTAGAGGGAAGTAGTTAGCTAGATGATGCTGTGTGTGTAGTAGTGTGGAGAAATTGTGTATGAGCTCGAGGCTGCGCATTAGGTGCAAATGAGGAATTGTGAATGAGAATCTTTGTGGTGAGAGTGAGAAAATGAGGCATTGGTCATAAATGATGTGTGTGTGTGTAAAAGTGTATGAATGGAGTATTGTGGACAAGTGTAAGTGCATTGAGTGATTGGCTTGCATGGGGTGCAAGTGAGAATACTGAGTGGTGTGCAATAAATAGTGTGGAGTAAATGGTGTGTGGAATGAGTGGTGTGGAGTGCATGGTGTGAAGGAGTGGATGGGGGAAGATGGACCCCTTCACGAATACCCGGGGAGGGTGGTTTAAAGTTAGGTAGAGGGAGTAGGTAAATTGTTGGATATTGACATCTGTGGTGCGAGCAGTAGCAAGTTGTTGCTTTGAGGGGTGCATGAGTAAGTGGAATGGCTGGGCGTGTGAGCCTGTTAGTGAGTATGGTTAAATGGGCACTCCGCCACTGGTAGTCTGTCGGCCAGGTGAGGCCGCAGGTAGGCTCTGAGAGCCAGGTAGGTTCAGTATAGAGTTCAGCGGGGCCCAAGGATCCGAGGAGAAGGACCCGGGTAGCCCAATGCCAGAGAAGGCATCACGGGGTGAGAGAGCCAGGAGGGCCTTCCCCAGGTTAGGGTAGTTGAGGAGCTAGGTAAGCTGGGGTGGTGACTCCAGTGGCAGAGGTGCGCAGGTAAGTAGGACCTGCTGGTAGAGCCACGCGACCCAGCCCCGAAATTGTGCGAGGGCACAGTAGGAAAAAATGGGGGAGTGAGACCCCAAATTGGAAGAGCACCACAGGATGGTCAATGGGAATTAGTTTTTAGAACCGCATCGTTAAAGTTGCCAATTGGCAGGGCCAGACCCCGGGTAGTTTAAAGAGTTAATGTCAATTAGAAGGATAGTTAGGAGAAAATCTCTTCACACCATCCACATCTACTCACCGAGGTGACAGGACTCCACAACAGGTTTTTGCAAATGTTTGGAATGTAAGACGCATCTCGACGTAAGTGTGACATTGTGTGTGATTCCATCCCTTCCTTCTTGGGAGGGATTGGGAAACGAATTTGGTTTAGGGAGAGATATGGGAGATGAAACGGTAGAGACGGAATTTGTAAATTGTAAATATGGGGAAGGGCAAGGGTAGAGTAGGTGACATGGGAGGTCACGTACGGCTAGGGACAGGCTTTCTCCGCTCGCTCTCCCGCGACCCTCATGTCGCATTAGCTTGTATTGAAGTGTACCCTTGCGCCCTTGTCCCCGCTAACCTCTGCTTTGTCTTTCCTCCCCACCCATGGACCCATTACCTTTTCTTGAGGGGAGTGTGCATGTGTCCTGAGCGGTGCGGCCGCACCTTTGCGTTGCACCCTGCTGCCTGCCGCCTGCACCGGTACACCATATGGACCACACTTTCTGTGGCCTGGCACCTTTGCTTGGGCAGGCAATCGCGGCAAACGTTACCTTGCCATGCGGACCACTGTTGTTTAAGTGGCCATCGGTGCCATGCAGTCGGACCACCTAAGCTGGCCCTGCTGGCCAAAATAAAAAGCGGACATGGTTTGTGCCTTTTTAATAAAGTCCTTTGGTGTGTCAGGACAAGAAGACTCTAAGTTTGACGATGGCACACCGAAGAACACGAAGCAAGAAGACGTCGCAGCCCAGCAGCCAGCCAAGCACAAGGCGTCATTCAGGATTATTGAAATGTGATGATTGTGCGTTTTGTTTTGGTGATGGTGCTTTTTGTGCATTTTTTTAATTCTTATTTTTGTACATATGGGTGTATGGTGCATTGGTGCAGTGCATGGCATTTGTGTTTCCTCTTCTCAAAATTCCTTTCTTTTCTCTCCCACAAAAGACAGGTCCTGGGTTGTAGTATTGTAAATAAGTAGTCGTCTTGTAAATAACATGCTCCCCACCGGCCTTATGTGTAGTTTGAAAATAATTCCGTAATTCGGTTAATTGTGGGCGTGAGTCAGTTAGACAGTACACAGCGCAGTAGGTGGGACATATCTAGTGTTTAAAACTGTCGCACACAGGGTGTTAGGTTAAATGTAGAGGGTAACCACACCTAAGTGTCACACTAATTGTTAAAAAGTAGTCCTGAACCTTGCATCAGAACCGGTCCGGCACACTGGTATGTGGGTTCGGCTCGGGGATGAGCCTGGCAAAGGAGGGTTGCAGTGTTGCGGTTTTGAGAACCCACACAGGTAACATCATTAAAGGTTAAAGGTTGCACCCCATAGTTAGGCCACAAACAACACGTAGGCCCATTTAGAACATTAGTTATGTCATAGTATGTGTTTAGGATAAGGCCATTTCCCTAGTAAATCAGCTGCGTTGTGTAAAACAAATAAGAGAGGGTCCTGTTTCATTGTGCCTCCACCCTCCAAATTCCACCTCGTTGGGCAAAATCCATCCCGCGCCCCATTTGACAACTCGCAGTTTGTTACGCTTGGGATGCCGCAGTTTGGGATGCTCGCAGTTTTTTACGCTTTGGCTGCCAGCAGCGTTTGTTGCTCTTGGTTTGCTGGTTTGCTGGAACTAGCCCAGCCACGAGGTAAGGCCAAAAATGGGGGTGGAGCGGCAGCAAGGCTGAGATCAGATCGGCAGCAGGAGGGACGGTAAGGGCCAGCAGCCAATCAGGGCTGAGGCGACATCGCCTGACAGGGTGTGGCTAGAGGTTCGAGAGGGTTGGCTGAAGCGGCGCTATATAACCGCGAGTGCAAAGCCCTTACACAGGACACGCGTGCATACGGCAGTGGCAAAGGACTTGAGTTATGAGAAGGGAGAGGCAGGCGCTCGAGTCGTGGGCTTGAGTTACGAGGAGAGACGCGCTGTGACAAGTATTGAGAAGGGAGAGGTCTGAAGGACTTGGTTGAAGCGCATTGCATTGTTGGTTTCAAGGACTCGCTGGGGAAAGCGCCATTGTGAACTATTGTGAGAGTCGCGCTATCCTGATCGATTGCAAGGGCTCGTTGGGAATTTTGGCTGTGGGCTTGAGGGGAGCGCATATCATGCGCCGGTCCTTCTATTACATACGCGGCCGTGAGCTACAACGTAACCGTTAGCCCAGCCTACCTTTCCCCGATATAATTGTCCGCTTCACGCCAACGCCACACGGAGGGCTTGCCTGCCGTCTACCATTGTCTTTACGGTACGAGTCGGGGACCGGAGCGAGCTGCGAACGAGATCCTTGGGACCATCGCCTGACCATCTACAAACCCCGTGTGAGTGAGTCTGAGAGTGTGACTGAGTGTGAATGGGCCCGTGTCCAGGGGATAAGTATAAGACTGTATAAGGCTGCCCTGTGTATCTGCTTCTTCTTCTTCACTGTACATTTCTGCTTCTTCTTCCTCTTCTTCGTACAAAGTGTGTAATAAATTCCTTGTTCTTCCTGTTTTCCTCTTCATTCGACCGTCTTAGTGATTTCTCCCAAGGGTAAGCGTGGCACGATCAGGAACCGCTCCAATTGGGTTAGTTCCCGTTAACGGCCCGAATCGCGGCTCGCTTTCGCTCGGCGTGTCCACTGAAACCGTGGTTCGGGTGGAGTTATTTCCTTGCTTCCCGGAAGGCGCTGGTAATGAAGTAATAGGACCAATTCGACATATCACCCTATTCAGCGCTGACCGGAAGGAACGTAATAGCCCCGGATCGCGCCGACTAGTAAAAAGACAAGGGGATTAATCCCCCCTTGGTAAGGGAAGGCCGACGTTCTGAGATCCGCAACAATATTTCAACATACAGCTATTTGATCTTCATTTCAACAATATTGATAGATAAAGGTGATATAATATAACAAATATCATGAAACATTTACATTTTGTAGTCCATTGTATAATTTAAATAAACATAAATGCAAATTTCGTATGTGGAAAAAGTAAGTACACCCCTACATTTATCACAACTTCAAATACCTAAAATTAGAATCAGGTGTACCAGCTCAGGTACAAATGATAAGAACATCGTTGGAGAGGATGTTGGAGGAACCTGTCTTATTTAAACTTCAGACATTTAGTTTGGTTTGCTCTTTGTTGTTGAAGTGTACGGCGTCACCATGCCGAGATCAAAAGAGCCCTCTGAGGCCTTCAGAAAGAAGGTTATAGATGCCGACGAGTCTGGGAAGGGATTTAAAAAGATCTCCAAACAATTTGAAATTAATCATTCGACTGTCCGGAAGATCATCTACAAGTGGAGAAGATTCCAAACAACTGCCAACTTGTTCAGGCCAGGCCGCCCCAGCAAGTTCAGCCCGAGAGCAGCCCGCAAGATGCTGAAAGAAGTCTCTAAGAACCCCAGAATGTCATCACGGGACCTACAGGTAGCTCTTGCCACTGTCGATGTCAAAGTGCACGAGTCTACCATTAGAAAGAGGCTGCACAAATTTGATCTACATGGGAGGTGTGCCAGGAGGAAACCTTTGCTGTCCAGAAAGAACATCAGGGCAAGACTAAAGTTTGCCAATGAACACCTAGGCAAAGACCAGCTCTTCTGGATCAATGTGCTCTGGACAGATGAGTCAAAGGTAGAGCTATTTGGCCACAGTACCAGAAGACATGTTTGGCAAAAAGCAAAGATAGCATTTTACCACAAGAAGCTGATACCAACTGTAAAGCATGGTGGTGCAACTATTATGGTTTGGGGCAGCATTGCTGCATCAGGGCCTGGGCAGCTCACCATCATAGAATCCACTATGAATTCTTCATTGTACCAGAGGGTGCTTGAGGATAATGTGAGGCCATCTGTCGGCAAGTTGAAGCTCAACCGAAGGTGGACCTTGCATCATGACAATGACGCTAAACATACCAGTAAATCCACCAAGAAATGGCTGAAAAGAAAGAAATGGAGGGTTCTGGAATGGCCAAGTCAAAGCCCGGATCTAAATCCCATCGAGATGTTGTGGGGGGATTTGAAACGAGCTGTGCATTCAAGAAACTACTCAAACATCGCACAGCTGAAATAATTCTGCATGGAGGAGTGGGCAAAAATTTATCCTCGTCGATGTCAGAGACTGGTACACAGTTATAAGAAACGCCTACTTGAGGTTGTTTCTGCCAAAGGGGGCAATAGCACCTATTAGAGTCAAGGGTCTACTTACTTTTTCCACATGCGAAATTTGCATTTATGTTTATTTAAATTATACAATGGACCGCAAAATGTAAATGTTTCAAGATATTTGTTATATTATATCACCTTTATCTATCAATATTGTTGAAACTAGGGCATGCCCGTACTATATCTATATCTAAAATTATATCCCCCCCCTCTATTTACATGAAATGGTTTGGTCCAAAGCGAACGGCTTGCGAGTGGTGACAATCCCCCCCCCTCTATTTACATGCAATGGTTTGGTCCAAAGCGAACGGCTTCCGGAGTTTGGTAAAGAAATCGCCATCGCGTGCACAAACGCGCAGGAAAGCGAATGAATCGCAAATTCGTTTTTATTAGTTGTAAAACATAGTTTAACGCCAACATAGTTTGCAAACGTGAAATAAATGAATACGCTCTCAAATGTGCCATCCGAGGCAGAGTGTGCCCGCCACGTTCGGCACACGCGATCGTTCGCTGCTCTCTGATTGGTTGAATCGTTTTTTGGACATAGCTCGGTAAGTAATTGTCCGATTAATATGAAACCTTGAAAAGGCACATCCTCGGGTCCCCAGCAATATACCTGGCAAGTTAAAAGTATATCGGACCCGTGGTTGTCGAGAAACAGCGGTCACAGACAAACGTACAAACGTACAGACAGAGATTACTGGAATTATACATAGATGAAGATCAAATAGCTGTATGTTGAAATATGTTGAAAAAGTCAAAACTTTACATGGGGTGTACTTACTTTTTCACGTGACTGTATACCCAGTCAAGTTAGGGGGTTCAACCTGTGTACACACACAAACACACACACACACACACACACACACACACACACACACACACACACACACACGCTTCAGAAAGCATGCAGCCCTTGAGTTTTTTCTTATTTTGTTGTGTGGCAGCCTGAATTTAAAATGGCTTAAATTGAGAATTTTTTTTTTGACTTATTTGTACGGCGGCGTAGCCCATTTTAAATTGCTGTCTGGAACAGCGTTTGTCTGTCCATTCGGTGTATGTATGTATGTCCCTCTCAAACGTCTACTAATCAGAGCTGAGGTGCCCCCTAAAGATGAGAATCTGGTCACATGATGGCGACAGCGTTTAGTGTCCATTACAGTTGCATGCATATTATAAAACAGGAGTGTCCGTCCGTCCGTCCGTCCCCAAACTACTCCCTCAGTTTTGGGGCGAGCACCCCCAAACCTTCTGTGGAACATTTTGATATCCCAGTGGATATTCTCAGGTAGGTACGAGGTTTCATAAATTCCTCAATAAAATTATGATTTTGAAATTGACTTGATACCTTGAGCTTCCCCGAATTCTTAAGTGAACACATGACGATAATGAGCCTTGTTTGATACTATCAATACAATGGTGATTTAACACAGTATTTTGTTATAGTATTAATGTATGATTGGAATGATGCTGTTTGGTGCACGAATCTCAGGCTGGTATTGGCTTAGCGGTTAGGGTGCCGGCTTGGGATCCTAGGATCCTGGGTTCGAATCCCGGTCGATCGTTGAATTAACGCCAGGGGGGTTGACTCAGCCTGTCATCCTTCCGAGGTCGGCAAATCTAGTACCAGCTTGCTGGGATGAATGTGCCGGAGCGATGCAAAGGTGTGTGCCCCGGTTTAGAATAGGTACACCGTATCCCTACGCGTCGTAAGAGGCGACTGAAGGGTTGGCGTCAGGAAGGGCATCCGGCCATATAAACATTGCCTCAAAAAGGGAACCATGATGATCGTCATGGGACTCGCAAGGCTAACCCCCGCTCTAGCAGGGGAAATGATCTTAAAAATCGGTGCATGAATCTCGTGCCTGATATGTAGCCATGTTAAAGAACCGACCACGTTCACCTTCAGAGAACTGACGGGAACTGGAACTGCGTAGGCGCAGTGATGGACGAAAGCGAGTTCGATCGTTGAAACTCCAACTTTTCTGCACATGTGACGGGCTGGCACTCTTAGGGTTATCCACACTGGGTGAGCGATGCAAAGACGGTCGGTTCAAAGTCGATATGGGGGGAGTTGGTTGGACCGGAGGGCTTGAAGCCGTGCATGCCCGAGCCTTGCCTCTGGCGCTGGATCTTCTGGGACTTGAAATGCGCACTCGATCTCGGATGTTGAGCTTCTGACTGCCAAAAGAGATCGGTGAAACGGGATGAGGATGAAAGGGCAATAAGCAGAGTGAGTAACAATGCAAATGGGGTACATTGGGTTTGTAAACATGAAGTTAACCCTTCCCGGACATAATTAAAGGCAATGAAACGTTGTGCTGCTTCAAGAAGTGGTTAACATATGTTTCACATCTCCATGAGCCACAACAAAAGTATTTTTTTGAATTCTGTTGATTTTCTTTCGTATAACTCAAAGGAGATGGCCTAACATCAGCACCATTAGGTATAAAAGCAAAATGGCTACGTGGTGTTCCATCATTGCACATAAAATACTCATGCGGTGCATGCGAGTGCATGCAGACAGGGTGAAAGCAAAAGTGCACGATCAGCGAACAGAAACAAATTAAAACAGCAGCATGTAAATCATGATCGACTAGAATGGCATTTGGTAGAGCGCATGCTTCCACCAGGATGAATACTTTACGTTCCGTAACCCACGGATAGGCTGGATCTGGATTCCGACGTGAACCAAAATTGAATCGTTTCTTGTCACCTAACCAACTCATGCACCTAGTTTTGTCAAAATCGGTCGACAATGTTTTGAAATATCATGCTATATTGTCCACGCTCCTTTCCTATGCCATCTCCAGGCGCTGCATGACATCATTGCCGGGCACCGAAGGGGCTCGGCAATGACTCACGCTGAAAGGGTGTACTCAGTTTTCACTCTGGTTTCTTGTTTTCTTGTTTGTTTGTTTGTCCGGGCAATATCTCAGCCATCCTTTGAGCAAGGAAGCTGAAATTTCAACACAATAGTGAGAAAGTGCTTTCGCAAAAGAGTATTTTTTGTTTTTTGATTAATCAATTAATCAATCAAAAATCAATTAATTGATTAATTACTTAATTATTATCGATTAAGTACGTACTTATTTATTTCCTTTCTCTTCAGAGCATTATGTCAGGCACCTTTTGAGCTAGGTAGCTGATATTTGGACATGACAATGACCAAGTGATTTGGCTGTAAAGGGTGTTTTTGATTTATTGAGTAATCTGTTGTATTTGTGTGTTTCCCTCTTTCTGTCCCTCTTGTCTCCCGCTCCCTTCATTTTATGTTTTATGTGTCTGTTTGTCTTTTTTTGTGTTTAATGCGTTAGCTCTTACACGAGCCTCGACTTTGTATACAAAAAAAAAAAAAATCAATTAATTATATTTAATTATTCGATTAATGACTTAATGAATTCATTTTTTTAAAGTTACAGATTCGGATGAAATAGTGGTGGTTTGGTAGTCTATTAGCAAATTGATTAATTGTTTAATTACTTTTTGATTACTATTAATTTATTTCCATTATTGATCATTTCTTTATTTTCTTTCTCATCTGGGCAATATCTCAGGCACCTTTTGAGCTTGGAAGCTAATATTTGGACACGATAGTGAACAAGTGATGTGGCTATAAAGGATATTTTCTATTTATTGATTAATCAATTAATCGATTAATTATTGATTGATGAATCAATTAATTATTTTTTTCGATTAATGACAATTAATTTTCAAAAAGTTACAGCTTCTGATGAAGCACTGGTAGTTTAGGTATGCTATTAGCCAATTGATTAAGAAAAAGATTGTATGATCATTATTTGTTGATTTTAATTATGCAATTAATCAATCAATTATTGTACACCTCTCCCTCCCAATACAGTCTCTATGAGCTGCACTGCGGAACTGCCATTGCCCCGGAAATGCCGCGCTGGAGGATATTTATTTATTTGGCATGGGGGCGGTGTACTTTGAATGTATCTGTACTTGTTGTATTTAGTTTTTGGCCCGATCTTTCAATGGTGAAGAATCACCTAAAAAATTACGATACTCTCAAATCCGCATCCGCTTTCAGATCTTCACAGAAATTAAATCAATTCGTCCTTGTCACACACCCAGCTTGTTCCCCCAAGTTTCGTCGGAATCTGTCCAGAACTCAAATCAATTGTGAAGAATCACATAAAACTTGATCGCATCCAGATCCAGATATTGACCAAAATCTAATCATTTCATCCGTGCCACATACCCAACATCTCCACCAAATTTAGTTTAAATTCGTTCACAACCTTTTGAGATATCCTATTCACACACAGACAGACAAACAGAGAGATGTAAAATCACTCATAGAGCGACATTTGGCAAAACAGAACACAGTAGAATGGCACCCAGTAAAGCATCCTTGACCTCAAAAATAGTTGGTGGTTGAATTCAGTTAACTGATGTGCAAATCCCATTCAAATTTCAAGTGAATCGGATGAAAATTGAGGATTTTAGAAATTGTCGACCTTTAGCCTATGTTGACCTTTTGGCTTATGCTGATCTCAAAAGTAGTTGGTGGTTGAATTCAGTTAGCTGACATGAAAATCCTATTCAAATTGAAAATTGAATGGGATTTACGAATCAGGTAAATGAATTCAACCAACAACTATTTTTGAGATCAACAAAGGTCATAAGGTCAACATAGACATAAGGTCAACCACTTTTTTGGACCTTCTAAAATCATCAATTTTCATCTGATTGACTTGAAATCTGAAAAGGATTGTCATATCAGCTAACTGAATTCAACCACCAACTATTTTGGAGATCAGCATAGGCCAAAAGGTCAACAAAGGCCAAAGGTCAACAACAATTTCGAATTTCTAAAATCCTAAATTTTCATCCGATTCACTTGAAATTTGAATGGGATTTGCATATGAGCAAACTGAATTCAACCACCAACTTCTCCGACTGGATGGATGTACAGGGTCTGCTTCTACTTTTCTGACCTGACATCTCACACCTGTCCTGCCTTTTCACACCCGCACGTGCCGCGTATTCTCCGGCTGGATAACGGAATCTGCTTTTGATGGTACGGAATACGGAATCGAAAGGCCCGCTCCCGTTGTTTGTGGCCGTGGCCTTGTTTGCCGGTGGCCTTGTGGCCTTGTTTGCCGCTGTGGTCTTATTAGCGGCTGCAGTCGTTTGCCGCTGCGTTTGCCGCTGCGTTTGCCGCTGCGTTTGCCGCTTTGCCTCCTCGACCTTGGCCTCGTACTCGTCCCTTCGCTCCTGCCTGGCATGGCTCTGAAGTACTCCGCCGCAAGGCTTCTTCTGCTCAATACCCGCTCCACCCCATCATGCATCTCTGCCATCAAATCAAATGGACTCCTCCGACGACCCAGGTACATTCACCGTGGCTCCGGTCGCAAGTTTGTTTATTTGCAATCAGGTCACTCCATCCCCGTCCTCTGGTCGGCTCAGCGCACTCTCACTCTTCGTCCCAGCGCACCTGGTCACAGCAACCCACACGATCGCACCTCTTGCCTACGAACCCTGGCTAAATCACCTGAATTCATCCCTGCTGTTCAAAACAACATCAAGCTCACCCTGTTCAACACCCGGTCCCTCAACAATAAATGCCTCATCCTGAACGAATACATCCTGGATAACAAACTGGACTTTCTCTGTCTCACCGAAACCTGGCAACAACCTCTGGACTACTACACACTCAACCTCACCACACCCAATGGATATTCCTACGTCAATAAACCACGCTCGGAGGGCCGAGGTGGTGGAATTGCCGTTATCCACCGTCAAGACATCAAGACCAACCTCATCTCCATCTCATCTGCTCCATCATTTGAACACCTGGCTTTAAAACTCTCTGGTCACACGCAGTCAGTCATGGCTGTCGTCTACCGCCCTCCCAAACCACACCCATCATTCCTGTCTGACTTCTCCTACTTTCTGACCCAGCTATGTTCCCTCTCCCCCTCAATCCTCCTCCTTGGTGATTTCAATATCCACATGGACTCCACTGACTCCACAATAACCACTGACTTCACTGATTTACTCACCTGCTTTAACCTCACTCAACATGTCGACTTTCCTACCCATATCCGTGGTCACATTTTGGACCTTGTCTGCTCCACTGGATTAAATTTGCACCATCTCTATGGCTCCGACCTCACCCTCTCTGACCACTTAGCCATCACTCTGACCATCAACATCCCCGCCCCAACACCAAGGCATTATCGCACAATCAACTTCCGTAAGCTAAACGCTCTTTCACCTACCTCATTCTCATCCACCCTCTCTGAAAAAATGTCCACTTCTCCCTTCATTGACCTCCACACCCCTTCCGACCTCACTGACTACTACAACCACACTCTCTCCTCCTGCCTTGACCAGCTTGCGCCTGTAAAAACCAAAACAGTTTCTTTCACCCATTCTGCTCCCTGGTTTACCCCTGAACTCCACCTGATGAAAACTCGTGCTCGCCAACTTGAAAGACTCCGCAATAAAACGGGTCTCACAGTTCACTCCCAAGCCTACAAGGACCACATACAACACTACAAAGATGCCCTCTCCCGCGCCCGCTCTGCCTACTACTCTCAAATTATCCACTCTGGCTCCGGAAACCCAAAAGCACTCTTCTCGACAATAAACAAACTCCTCCGCCCCCTGAACACCACCACCCAGTCATTCACAGTAGACAACTGCATCTCCTTCCTCTCTTTCTTCCAACGCAAAATTGACAACATCTACAACAGCTTGACCACCGCCGCACCCGCTCCCCCTCCAACCACCTGCCCCCCCTTGTCCTGCCATCCCCTGTCTCGGTTCTCCCCAATCTCTCCTACTGACCTCTCTGAACTCCTCATAGGAATGAAAACTGCCACCTGCACTCTTGACCCCATCCCCTCCAGCTTTGTCAAAGCCTCCCTCCCTGCTCTCTCTCCACTTATCATTGCAACAATAAACTCCTCCCTGTCTACAGGCATCGTCCCACCTTCCCTCAAAATTGCTGCTGTTACCCCCATTCTAAAAAAAACCTGGTCTAAACCCTGACACCCTAAACAACTTCAGACCCATCTCCAACCTACCCTTTCTGTCAAAAGTTTTGGAACGCGCTGTAGCCACTCAACTCAAACATCATCTCTCTGCCAATAACTTGTATGAAACATTCCAATCCGGATTCCGCTCCAACCACAGTACTGAAACTGCTCTCCTCAAAATCACCAACGACCTTCTCCTCTCCTCTGACGCTGGCAACCTCAACATTCTCGTCCTCCTCGACCTCAGCGCTGCCTTTGACACCATCGATCACACTATCCTCCTCACCCGACTTGAATCCACCTTTAACGTCACCGGCACTGCCCTCTCTTGGATTAAATCATACCTCTCTGACAGATGCCAGTTCATCTCCATCAATAACTGCAAATCCCCCACTGCTCCCCTCCCCCAAGGTGTCCCCCAAGGTTCAGTTCTTGGCCCCCTCCTCTTCATCCTTTACCTGTCCCCGCTCGGTCACTTAATCCGCCGTCATGGTCTCCAATTCCACTGCTTCGTCGATGACATCCAGCTTTTCATCTCCACCAAGTCCGTCTCCACCGACACCCACTCTATCCTGACAAACTGCATCACTGAAATAAAATCCTGGCTTCAAATCAACTTCCTCAAGCTTAACTGTGATAAATCTGAAATAATCATCATTGGCCCAAAAACGCTCACAAAATCCACCCATAACTTTGCCCTCAACATCGACGGTATCCCAGTATCCACCTCCCCTCACATCCGGAATCTTGGCGTCATCTTTGACCAAACCCTTTCCTTCGACAAATACACTAAACAGATCACAAAGTCAGCCTTCTTTCACCTGAAAAACATTGCCCGTCTCCGCTCATCCCTCTCCTCCACGGCTGCAGAAACCCTCATCCACGCCTTCATCACCTCCCGTCTGGACTACTGCAATAGCCTCCTCTATGGTTCACCCTCAAAAATCACCAATAAACTCCAATACATTCAGAACTCCGCTGCCCGTCTACTCACTCATTCCCGGACCCGTGACCACATCACCCCCGTCCTTTACAAGCTTCACTGGCTCCCCATCCCCCAGAGAATCCAGTACAAAATCCTCCTCTTAACATACAAAGCCCTCCATAACCTGGCCCCATCCTACCTGGCTGACCTCCTCTCCAGACACACTCCCACCCGCAACCTCCGCTCTGCTGGTACCAACCTCCTGACCCCCTCCATCCGGACCAAATTCAGATCCTGGGGGGACAGGGCCTTCTCCATCGCTGCTCCCACCCTCTGGAACTCACTACCTCACACCATCAGAGACTCCTCCTCACTCACCACATTCAAAACATCACTAAAGACCCACCTGTTCAACGCTGCATTCAACATTCAACCCACAGCATTTAACCCCTGACTATCTCTTCTCCTTCTCCCTCCTTTTGCTTTAAATATTTCCCTATTGATTCTTGTCTTGTCTTTTTGATTCTTGTCTTATATATATGCCGTATATCGCTGCTGTTTGTTTTCTTGATTCTTGTCTTTTTGCAATTGTTGTTTTCATGTATTGTTATGCATTATGTTTTCCACTCTGTCAAAGCGCCTTTGGGCTTCTGGAAAAGCGCTATACAAAATAAATGAATTATTATTATTATTATTATTATTATTATATCAGCTAACTGAATTCAGCCACCAACTACTTTTGAGATCAGCATAAGTCATAAGGTCAACAAAGACCAAAGGTCAACCACTTTTTTAAAAACAACTAAAATCCTCAATTTTCATCTGATTAACTTAAACTTTGAAGACTATTTGCATATCAGGTCACTGAATTCAACCACTAATTATTTTTGAGGTCAAAAGGATACTCTACTAAGTGCCATTCTACTTTGTTCTGTTTTGCCAAGTGCCGCTCTATGAGTGATTTTTCATTTGTCTGTCTGTCTGTTTGTTTGTCCGCACAGAATAAATATGATTTTCTCTGCAACCGTTGGTCCGATTGACAGGAAAATTTCACCAAAGGTGCACCTACACATGTATAATTTTTTAATGATAATTATGACGTCATATGTCACATGGTACTGGCGCCGTTTTGGAAAAACCGAAAAACTTTGCACCTCTATATCTCTGAAAGCACTGCATAGATAAAATTGACACAAGGCTCATTGTAAAGAACTCTCCATGGGGAATAAAATATGTTAATGATGATGTCATAGTTGCCTCCATTATGACGTCATAATTCGACAAGTACAAAAATTCATCCGATCAAGATGAAATTTCTTGAGCGTCATGTCGGCATGAATTGGTGGAGAAAAAACTAATAATGATGACGTCATCTGTCACGTGGTTCGGCCGTCATCTTTGAAAAATCGAAATAAATTGCACTCAAAATCTCTGAAAGCGCTGCATAGAAAAAATTGAGACATGGCTTATTGTAAAGAACTCTCCATGTGGAATAACATATGTTAATGACTATGTCATAGGTGCCTCCATTATGACATCATAATTCGATAAGTACAAAACTTCATCCGATCAAGATGAAATTTGAGCATAATCTAGGAATAAATTGGTGGATAAAAAAAAAAGATGACGTCATCGGTCACGTGGTTCGGCCGCCATATTTGTATTACTAAAAAAAGCCATAAAAACCACTGAAAACACGTCCTGGTGAGGGTCTGCAATCTGATTGCTCTTTCCTGTTTCAATATGTTTTTCCTATGTTTGTCTTGTTTCAATCCAAGGGGCTGGTTGTTCTGCTTTCTTTTCTTTGTGTAGCCCCCACCTCGAGTGGCCCTGTAGGCTTTGTGGTGGGAAATATCCCATTAAAAATAAAAACAGACAGACAAATCATTCTTCCCCAACCAACATCCACTGCCTGATGTTTCTCTTCTGCACGATGCCCGTAACAGCATAGAAATGTGAGTGCTTTATTAGCGGTTTTATTAGATATGAATGTCATCATTGATGACTTTACATGGCGAAATCCACGAAGAATGGAGTTTCTGGACATCATTTAGTGGAGCTAGTTGACTACAAGAGCTAACGTTGCACAAATGGGGAAACTGTCACTTCACTCAGTAGGCCGGCCGGCACAAGCTTATATTCATCACTATTGATGACAATATCTCTCTTTCAGCTAAATATTGTCAATTGACAAATAGAAGACAGATACATTGATTTGAATTAGGCTTGGTGGTCGATTTTGTGATCTGTAAACATCTTAACCTCAAGTGAACCCCCCAAAGCATTCTTCTGGATCCACCCCTGAGTGTGGTGATCATTACCATTGTGGCGGACACAAAAGCCCACTGGCGTGGTGACATCATTCCACGCACCAAGTGGGCGGTGGCCACGCCCGAGGGGTAGGCGTGGCCTCAGGATATACACCGGGCGACCAGCCCGGAAGAGTTCAGTGTTACAGTGTAGTCTTACAATAAAGACGTTCATATGTTACCGCTTGTCCGCTTCCTCCTTGCTCACAAGCAGCGCGCGTAACGCCGCGCTTTACTGGTGACCCTCGACGTTGGATCTGCCGTAGCGATCCTTCCGAACACGACGCCATTGCAATGGCCAACGACAAGTCAATGGCGATTAAACTTCCCGAATTTTGGGAGGCCCAGGCCGAGGTCTGGTTCGTTCAAGCCGAAGCCCAATTTCAGCTTCGGCGCCTCACCAACGACGACCTGCGCTACTGCCATGTCGTCGCCTCCCTCGGGCCCGGCACGGCCGCTCGAGTTGTGTCCGTCCTTCGCCACCCACCGGACGGCCACAAGTACGAGGCACTCAAGCGGCTACTCCTAGCCACGTTCAGCCTCACGGACGACGCACGGGCCGACCGCCTCCTGGATCTCCCCGAGCTCGGTGAGACGTGCCCGTCGGTCCGAATGGACCATATGCTGTCACTGTTGGGCGACGAAGCCCCCGGTTCGCTATTCCGGGCGCTTTTCCGTCGCCAACTTCCAGCGCAGGTTCGCCTCGCGTTGGCCGGGACCGGGCTAACGGAACCCCGAGCATTGGCGGCCGAGGCGGACAAGTACTTCGCCGCTTCGGACACGCGGGCGAGCGTTGGCGTGGCCGTCACGGCCTTCGACGCTGCTGTTCCACAGCATCATCTTCTACAGCACGCTGAGTTTCAGCAGCATGCTGATACGCACCTCGTGAACGCCGCCACGCCCCGCCCACCGCCGCGGCGAAAACCGCCACCGCGGGGAAACCTGTCGACTCCACCGGCCTGGCGGAGCCAGCCGCGCTCCTCCAGCTCCACCACCTGGTGCTGGTTCCACGCCAAGTTCGGCCACGAAGCTCGGCGGTGTCATCCGCCGTGCTCCTTCAACGGGTCGGGAAACGCCCGGGCCGGCGCTCAATTGTGGCGATGAGCGCCGGCCGTTCGAGCAGCCTGCTGTTCATAATGGACACCTTCTCCGGGCGCCGTTACCTGTGCGACACGGGAGCACAGGTGAGTGTCATTCCCGCCGGCACGTCAGACAAGCACGCCGCGGGTGGGGGCCCCGCGCTGCTTGCCGCGAACGGGACGCCCATCCGTACGTACGGAAAACGCTGCCTCTCTCTGCGGTTTGGAGGGCAGGTTTTCCGATGGACGTTCGTCACCGCCGACGTGCCCATGGCACTGCTTGGCGCGGACTTCCTGTGCGCTAATGGGCTCCTGGTCGACGTCAAGCGCAGACGGCTTGTCCAGGCCGAGACGTTCAGCTCGCTCGCATGTGCGTTGCCCAGCTCAACGAGCGGCTTGCCAAGCGGCTTGCCGAACGATTCGGTTCCGGCCACGTTGGTCTGTACGCTTCCGGCAGCGGACGCATTCACCCACCTCCTCGCCGGCTTCCCGGCCCTCACGCGGCCCACCTTCTCGGTGGGGGCCGTCAAGCACGGGGTGGCCCATCACATCCCCACCGTCGGGCCACCGGTCTACGCCCGGGCACGCCGCCTCGAGCCGACGAAGCTGGCGGTGGCAAAAGCGGAGTTCGCTACCCTGGAGCGACTCGGCATCGTTCGGCGCTCAGAGAGCGTTTGGGCGTCGCCGCTGCACATCGTGCCGAAGCCCGGCGGGGGATGGCGACCGTGCGGGGACTATCGCCGTCTCAATGACGCCACGACTCCCGACCGCTACCCCGTCCCCCACATTCAGGACTTTTCCGCCCGTTTGGCGGGCAGGTCCTTCTTCTCGAAGGTGGACCTCATACGCGGCTACCATCAGGTCCCCGTCAGGCCGGAGGACGTCCCGAAGACGGCGGTCATCACGCCATTCGGACTCTTCGAGTTCCTGCGCATGCCCTTCGGTCTGAAGAATGCGGCTCAGGCGTTCCAGCGACTGATGGACAGCGTCCTGCGCGACTTGGATTTTGTCTACGTCTACCTGGACGATATCCTCGTCGCCAGCGCGTCACGCGAAGAGCACCTACGCCACCTCCGCACGCTCTTCGAACGCCTGGGCCAGCATGGCCTGATTGTGAACCCCGCAAAGTGCCGGTTCGGCGCCGCCACAATCGATTTTCTGGGGCACCGTGTCACCAGGCACGGAGCCGTCCCCCTGCCGGCCAAGGTGGAGGCGGTGAAGGGGTTTCCGCGCCCCCGCACGATCAGAGGGCTGCAGGAGTTCCTGGGTATGGTGAACTTTTACCATCGGTTCCTGCCCCGTATCGCCCAGCTCCTGCGCCCCCTGCACGAAGCTCTCCGAGGTAAGCCGGGCAAAGGCGACGTTACCTGGACCGAGCAGATGGACACGGCGTTCACGGGCGCGAAGCTCGCCTTGGCTAACGCCACCATGCTCGCGCACCCGGCGCCCGATGCACCGATCGCCCTCACCACCGATGCCTCGGACTACGCGGTGGGCGCGGTGCACGAGCAATGGGTGCGTGGAGCTTGGCAACCGCTGGCGTTCTTTAGCCGGCAGCTTCGCCCGCCCGAACGCCGTTACAGTACCTTCGACCGCGAGTTGCTCGGACTTCACTTGGCAGTCAGGCACTTCCGCCATCTGCTCGAGGGCCGGGCGTTCACTGCCTTCGTCGACCACAAGCCGCTGATCTTCGCGATGGGCAAGGTCACCGAGCCGTGGTCGGCCCGGCAGCAGCGTCACCTCTCGGCCGTGTCCGAGTACACGACGGACATCCAGCACGTCGCGGGGAAGGACAACCCGGTGGCGGATTGCCTTTCCCGGGCCGTCGCCCATGCAGTCCACCTCGGCATCGACTATGCCCGGATGGCAGCGGACCAGGCCGCTGACCCCGACGTCCAGGCCTTGCGGACCGCCGTCACGGGCCTCCGCGTCACCGAGGTGCCGTTCGACGGCGCGGGCGCGGCCCTCTTGTGCGACGTCTCCCTCGGGCGTCCTCGCCCCATTGTGCCCGCGGGCTGGCAGCGCCAGGTGTTTGACGCCATCCACGGCCTGTCCCACCCGGGCGCGAGGGCCTCCCAAAGGCTGATCGCCGACAAGTTCGTCTGGCATGGCCTCTGGAAGGCCGTCCGCGGCTGGGCCAGGACATGCCTCGCGTGCCAGCGCGCCAAGGTGCACCGGCACACCCAGGCCCCGTTGGCCCCGTTCACGGTGCCGGATCGCCGGTTTGACCACGTCCACGTGGACCTGGTGGGACCTCTGCCCCCCTCGCGGGGTTTCACCCACGTCCTCACCATGGTGGACCGCACCACCCAGTGGCCGGAGGCCGTGCCCTTGGCGTCGACAACGGCGGCCGATGTCGCGCAGGCTTTCATCGCCACCTGGGTCGCCCGGTTCGGCGCCCCCTCAGACATATCATCCGACCGCGGCCCCCAGTTCACCTCGGAGCTCTGGGGGGCGGTTGCGCAGGGGCTCGGGGTCCGGCTGCACCGAACCACGGCCTACCACCCCCAGGCTAACGGCCTGTGTGAGCGATTTCACCGCTCATTGAAGGCCGCGCTCCGGGCCACCCTCCGCGACGGCGGCTGGGTCGACAGGCTCCCCTGGGTCCTGCTGGGCCTCCGGACGGCGCCCAAGGAGGACCTGCGCGCATCCGCGGCGGAGTTGGTCTTCGGGCAACCGCTGCGGGTGCCGGGCGAGTTCCTCCCCGACTCCACGGCACCATGGTCCGCGGCACAGCAGCGCTCCGCTCTGCAAGAGACCGCCCAGAGGTTCGCCCCGGTGCCAACGGCATGCCACGGGCACCCACCGACGCACGTCGCCCCGGAGCTTCGCACGGCGGAGTACGTCTTCGTCCGCCACGATGCCCATCGGACACCACTGCGGCCCCCGTACGACGGGCCTTTCCGCGTGCTGGAGACCGGGGCGAAGCACTTCACCCTGGACATCGGCGGTACTCCTGACCGCGTTTCGGTAGACCGCCTCAAGCCGGCCCACCTCGATGTGGACCATCCACCGCCAGTGGCCCGACCCCCACGTCGGGGCCGCCCTCCTGCGGGCGGACCCCCGGCACCGCCCAGCCCCGCCGCCACGGCGCCCCCCGGTCCTGCACCCATCCCAGGGGCAGCCAGGGGCATCTCACCTGGTATCCCTGCACCCCAGACGCCGCCGATCGCCAGGGGGCGCTTCGGCCGGGTCATTCGTCTGCCCCGCAAACTGGCCCTCCAGGTGCGCGGGAATTCTGGGGGGGGGGGCGCGTGTGGCGGACACAAAAGCCCACTGGCGTGGTGACATCATTCCACGCACCAAGTGGGCGGTGGCCACGCCCGAGGGGTAGGCGTGGCCTCAGGATATACACCGGGCGACCAGCCCGGAAGAGTTCAGTGTTACAGTGTAGTCTTACAATAAAGACGTTCATATGTTACCGCTTGTCCGCTTCCTCCTTGCTCACAAGCAGCGCGCGTAACGCCGCGCTTTACCATTCCGAATACAGTTGTGCAAGTTTAATCATAAAGTAGACTTACAGTTACTATTTTACAGTGCAGTAGTTTCAATATTATAATGTTGGACTTGCTACATAATGGACTGGAAGGAGGTGGGTGGGAGGGGTGTTATGTTCTGATATGCTGGATGGGATCATTTTTACGGCCATTGGATGAAGATTTAATAAATATTTACTTGGACCTTTGAGTGAGCGGGGGAGCAAAGATATTGGAATCTGACACCGAATACAGCTAAAACAAGAGCAAAGGACAAATAAAATGGCTAATTGATTATATCAATAATAAAATCTAACAAACAACATCGCCAGCAAAAATGGTAAGGGACTAAGATGTCTGTGTGTGTGTTCAAGGAGAAAGTGCGTGGGGGGGGGGGGGGGGGGGGGGAGGTTCAAAATTGCACCCTTTTCTGAATGTACTTGTATTTGATAAAAGGCCTCTCTCAAGTTAAATATCTCGTCTTTTTAAACCAAAGGCTACGGTTGCTGGTACTGAATAGGAAGTACGCATTATAAGGGTTGTCACGTGATTTACTGATTGTATAAGTGAATTAAAGTGTCTTCCACCCATGTCTTTCATGCTGATCATTATGGAAGTGTATGCCCAAGATGTGGGATCCCCCCCCCCCCCCCCCCGACCCTCCTCCATCTTGGCCAATGGGCAGTGGGAACCCTGGGTAAGGAGCCAGACTCGATTGGTGTGTTTGCTCAGCTGTCCTGTATGTTTGTTTAGTAGAGAGAGATAGGAGGCCTCAGAGGCAGAGCATCATGGCGCATCCTCAGCACACCTGATCCTCCCTAAAAGGCAGTACTGAGAGGATGAACAAAGGACACTGGGCACGTGAGTGCGGCAGAAAATGTGTGCTGCAGAGCAGGGTAACCTGGAAAGGTAAAAACGTTGGAAAATGCTATATAAAACGCGCTCTCATGTCCACGTTTTGAAAATGAGCCACTGAGGCAAATTGTCTCTTGCCGATCACCATCAAAGGTGAAGTGCTGACTTGAAAATCTGCTACAGTACAAGAGCAATATTTAAATGGGTCAGAGACCAGGGCTGTCACCCTAGAGCAAGACCCGAGCTGAACGCGAACCTCCTGGAATCTTGCTAAACTGATAGAAGCGTCCAGTTTTACCACCACTTCATCCTGCATAAGGGTCGGGCATATCTTGGGGATGACCGTCGCCACCACATCATTTACCAGTACCCTTGACCAGATGACGTTGATGATCAACGCCCTCGGATGTTGCTGATCATGCTCGCTATAGGGGCGTGCTCCCTGATGTGCTCCTGGTGTTCTTTCACCCAACCGAGACTGACACTTTCCTGAATCCCATAAAGGGAATAATGCGGGGACTTGATTAAAGTCCAGGGCAACGTTGAAAAGTCCAAGAAGAAAAGGTTGCCTTTGTGTGTCTTCAATATCATGTGATGTTTTGAATGTTTCAAGTATTCACTCTGCACAGAAAATAAAAGTTCGAATCTAAGGCTCAAGGGAATTGCACGCTGTTCTGGGGAAAGGAACCAAAGTGGTGTATGTGAATTTTGGCCAATTGCATAGATAGTAAATGAATCGACCAACCAGCGAAGCTGGGACTGTTTGTAAATGTACGTATTTGTGTCGTTTATCAGCTCGCGACGCTCGCCTCACCACACGTCACTACAGAGGAACGGGCTTGTTTTAACTGAAGATAATGATTGGTCATTATCCAATCTGTGTGAAGAAGTGAGTTGCTGTGTTGTCATGATTTACACCAATCATAACACAAACAATTATTTTGAACAAATTTATTTGTAATATTGGTGATATTATTTATTTGTAATATATTTGTAATCTATAAAGGTCCAAGTGGTGTAAATCTCTGTTTGGTCAAAGGTCCAAGTTGGTCTAATGGGTGTAAAGGGTCTTACAGACCTTCAGGATCTTTGGGGTCTTCTGGGCCTTTAAGGGTTTTCAGCCTCTTTTGGGTATTCAGTGTATATAGGGTCTTCAAGGTCTTTTGGCATATTTTTGGTCTTTGGGATATTTAAGGGTCGACAGTGTCATGGTTGTATAAAAGGTCTTGGGGCACTCAAAGGGTCTTCAAAGATCTGAGGGGCCTCAGCAGTCTAAAGGGTCGAAAGGTATATTCCAATAGTACGTAATTAATAGACGATGGAAATAATATACAGGATGCAACCGACATTCAAACAGTACGTAACTTGATGGTATTCATAGAATACTTACCCTGCGCAGTCAACTTGTTGTGAGCCAACTCTTCTGTTTTTCAACATTTTTTCCCTTTGATCCAATATGGCTGCCAGACCACGTGAGCAATGACATCATAAATTTATATTCTCTAATATAATTGTTGCATAGATCAAGCTCAATACATTTCAAACTTATCAGACCAAGCGTTGTCCCTGTCGAATTATGTCATAATTATGGCACCAATGACGTCATCGTTAACCCTTTGAATACAGTATTATTTTTTTAATATAAAAATACCCCCGTAAGGGATGCAACCACGTACTGACGATCTATTTATAGGTGTAGTCGATGACGTGTAGCAACGTCATCCGTACACAAAACTTTTTCGTGGGTTGCGGCACTGGACGTCATCCGTACTCAAAGGGTTAACAACACCTACTCCGCATATGGAGTTCTTAACAATGAGCCATGTTTCTAACAAATAACTAACAAATTCTCCTCCCCCATCCTCCCAGTCGCCTCACCCCCTCCCCCATTCTCATCTCCCCCATCCACCCCCCCCCCCTCCACCAGTCTCCCGTCTGTGTTTATTTATTTTACATCTGTGAATTACATGTCCATGCACACATGAAATGGAGTTTGTTTCTTAATCCTGGATGTGAACACCAGGTTCCAGCCTTGAAAACTCGTGCAAAAAAAAAAAAAAATTATTAAAGATTTCACGATTTTATTTCCTTCAGCTATGAAATGCATCTTGTTTGGGCGGTGTATAATCGCTCTGAACGAAACAGGCATTGCCTGGTTTCCTTTGCTTTAGTTGTAATCAAAATGTACCTTTGTTTCTTCAAAAAGTAATTTATGATCGAAGACGTGTTGATTCAGTGTTAAAATGCACATGAGAGGCCGACCGTCGGCCAATGGAGCCTTGACTCTTCTTCATTTTTGAACTTGAAAGTATCCGAAAACTTTTCACTTTATAAAGTAAAAATAGATTAAAACCAAACGTTATCAATAAATATTTACATTTACATTTTTTTTTTTTTTTTTTTTAATTAATAGTTAGTTTACATTATTATGTACATTTTTGAAGAACTGTATTGTTTAATTCCATGGTTGGAAAAGAGTTGACTCGCTTTAAACAAACTCTGTACGGTACCCCAGGAATATAACCCCAGGAATATGTAAATATATAATTAGACTTCGGTTCGATCCCGAGCTTCATTATTCAGTCGCCGTACTTTTACTAAGTAATAATATAAATAACAAAGTCCTGGGAATGTTCTCTCCTCTCCTTCCTCTCTCTCCTTTCCCTCTGTCTCATTCTCTTCTCTCATTCCCCTCTGTCCTTCCCCATGCCCACATAACAGTCAACACATTCAAAACAGCTGCTGGAATACATGACGCCATTTTTTCAACTTTAGCTGAAACTGAGACATGAAACATCCCAGCGACTGTGATGGTGAATTAGGGTCGAGATAAAGCCGTGAGGGAGACTCAATGAATGGCCTTTATGTTACAGACCTTTGAAAATGCATTTCGTTCTATAAACGGTAACTTTAATCAAATTTTATTCTTGTTTTTTTTTCAACCGAGTCTAAAACCATGTTAGCAACTGTGAAAAATGAAATGAGATATCGAATTAGAGTTGAAATAAAACTGTGAGAGAGAGCAAGACCTAACAAGACCTGAGAGAGGCCTAACAAAAGAGGCCTCAAAGCTATGCGAGGAAACAAAATGGTGGTAATTTGTTTTTGAAGCCCCTCCCAGACCGGGTGTAGCCACTCCCTCGGACAGATGTTTCACAGACAGAATCACTGACGGAGAATATTATATAGATCTATTAAGGTTGTTCATTACATTCAGGCTGTTTTATATGATGCCAGATGACCACGTGATGCACCGACGTAGCGAGTCTGCCATCGAGAAACCGTGACTCGAAGGTTCTTGTCATGTGGTTCGTTTTACTTTGCCACCATGACTGGAGAAGGGGGGTTCGTGATCATGTGCGTCCCGTGTGGAGTACTGGTACCTCGCTATTATCAGCTCCCATTTGACCGAGTCCAAAATGGGGCTTATGAATTGGGTCTCATCCGTCAGTCCGTCCGCGTGTGCGTACGTATGTGTGTCCGCAACCATATTTCGGCCGATCTTGTTCAAACTTGGCACAGATTGTGAATGATGGCTTACATATGCACGTCAGTGTTTTTCTAAATCAGATCCAAGATGGCCGACTGGCAGCCATTTTGTTATTTAAACGTAACGGGTCTGTAAGGGTTTTCCGGTCTTTCTACCAGGGAAACTTGTAAGCCGGTGTCTGTGACTTGTGGACATGCTACAATGAACACAACAGCACTTGCAGGAATTCAACAATAAACTGTATTGAAAGTAACAGTACAGTACCAAACGTAGGTGCGATATATTCACTGTTATTGTCCAATGAATGGTCGGCCTTGGATTCCAGCTCCACTTTGAGTTGCACAAATAATCCTCTAGGCAGGCCTCCCAGTATAATCAGCACTCAAAAGGCATCCTCACGCTCTTCCGGAGACGTAAGTATTCCGCCAGACACACAGTCCAAATGAGTCTCGCTGTACTGGCAAAAGTTGCACCTCCAACGTGGCTTACACAACTGAACTATTTTCTACCTGAACCGACAACACCGCTTAGACAACATTCACTGGCCCGTTTCGGTGATCCACACAGTTTACTGGAACGCTTTAAACGATCCTCTTTAACCACCGATCAATCTGCCTTATACATAACCACATCTTATCAAGCAGTTGCTATGGCTTCATCACACTTTATCGATTGACCGCTTTCTCTCACGCTGACTCTATATATACCACTGTATATCTGTAGTCACATTTTAACTGGCACCGATCACGTATCGCGAGAGATGCGTTTTTAACTGACAGTTTCCCAACATTTCGCGGCTATGCATGGACCAATTTTGTTCAAACTTGTGTTACATATTTATGGGAATGTATGTGAATTCCTATTCAGGTCTTTGCTTATCAATGTGTAGTAGATTAAGGGTTGTTGTGGTTGGAGGGTCAGGAGCCCTTCTGAAAAAGAGACCGGAAACGGAAGAGGAAAAGACACGAGGAAGAAAAGCGACGAGGATTCTTCTTCCTCGCCCCGCTCCGACGAAAGGTGGGATCGACCTTGCGCCGCGTGGAAAAGCGGCGTTCCCAAGCCCGTCTGGCGAGAGGAGTTACCGGGACGTGTACCTACCCGGTGGAGACGTCAAGTTGCCGTGGGGCCGTGCACCGACCCAGCGTCTGGCACCGTTCGCGGCACCGTCTACCAAGACGCGTACGGGTCGCACGTTGGGGCCTAACACGCGTTGCAAGCGGCGTGGGGCTTTTGCTTGCTTTACCGTACCCGCTTCGCGTGGCCACGAGGGGGCTGCCGCCTTGGTTCCCGGTACGATACATGCCCGGTGGAAACACGTCCACCCGGGGTTCGTTCAACCGCCCGAGTGCGGCGACGCCGACCATCATCTTGGTCAGGAGGGGCCCAGAGACATTGTGAGGGACAGAGACCAAAAGGGGGTCGTGAGTACAAAAGGGGACACACATATATAAGATGGCCATCTTAATCATCTAGGGGATTGATTGATTGTTGAGTGTGAATTGTGGATGGTGGATTGCTCGGGGAATATACCCTTGATTGTATCATTGAAATTGTATGGTATCATTACCCTTGAAATATATCATTGAACATCAGTTTTCTCTTGGGTGGAATTCATAGGGATTGCGTTGCGAAAGCGCATATATACTACTACTTTCTGGCGAAGTTCCTCTCACGGTCCGGGGGTCACCGAGACCCGGTAGTCACCGAGGGGACCACGTAACACTTGGCACAAAGACAATACATGAGAGTATACTTATGCAGATTTGGTTTTGTAATACGACCAGATGGCCAAGTGATGGCCTTTAACTCTGTTCAGCAAAATTACTAAAAGTACAGGGGCTATGACATTTTATGTCTTTCTCCTCTTGTTTTATTTTCATAAATGTAACACTGATAAACAAGGGATTTTCCAAGGCATTATATTTACCTCCGCCACCAAAGGTGGATGGAGGTTATGTTTTCACCCCTGTCTGTTTGTCCGTTTGTTTGTGAACAGAATATCTCAAAAAGTTGTGGACGGATTCAGACGAAATTTGGCAGGGTTATGTATGCAGAGACACATTGCAGATTATGCAGATTATTGCAGTTTGTCATGCAGATTATGTATGTATGCAGAGTTATGCATAGAGTATGTGACAAGGACGAAATTATTAGATTTTGGTGAAGATTCAGATTCGGATCCGGCTGGTAGAATTTTTTAAGTGATTCTTCACCATTGGGAGAAAGGGACAAAACGATACATAGCAGGATATCACAAAAAGTTATGGACGGATTTGGAGAAACTTGGTGGATAGGTTATGTGTGTGACAAGGACGAAATTATTAGATTTTGGTGAAGATTCAGATTCGGATCCGGCTGGTAGAATTTTAAAAGTGATTCTTCATCATTGGGAGAAAGGGACAAAACGATACATAGCAGGATATCTCAAAAAGTTATGGACGGATTTGGAGAAACTTGGTGGATAGGTTATGTGTGTGACAAGGAATAAATCGATTCAATTTTGGTGAAGTTCCGGATCTGGATCCGGCTAGTAGAATTTTTTTAATTCATAAACTTGGTCGCAGATTTGCATCTGAGATTTTTATGGCGTTGACCATACGACAAAGCTGTCCAGAACAGTGTTTGTCCATCTGTATGTATGTATGTATGTATGTATACAGTATGTATGTATGTATGTATGTATGTCTGTATGTATATATGTATGTATATTTACCCTCAAACGTATACCAATCAGAGCTGAGGATCTGGTCACATGACAAGGTAATGTGATTACGTCTGATGTCATTACGGCGGTGCTGCGGCGATTCTTCACCATTGCTTGGCTTGATAGGGGCAAAAACTATAAATAGCATGATATTTAAAAAAAAGTTGTGGACGACTTATGACAAAACTGGCGACTTGTGACCTCAGCAAAAATAGTTGGTTCGGTGACAAGAAGCCGATTATTTTAATTTTTGTTCAGGTCCAGATACGGCCTATCAATGGGATACGGAACATGAACTGTTCAGCCTGGCAGAGGTATGCTCTCCACCGAGTGTCGGTCAGGTTACGTTTGTTTTGAGAAGCAGCTTTTGAAAAATGCCACGATAAGCTATGTTAACATGGATATACACCTCAACATGGAGTTCTTCCAAGGTGCAAATCCCCCTTGGAGATGGGGGAAGTTAAATCGCTACAACCTTACAATTTGGTTGCGATTGGCTAAGTAACAACTGAATGTCTCGCGGTCAGACAGACACACGGACAGAGCCAGACAGACACCAAATTGAATATTTTGGTATGATTATGAATTATCTATAAATAATGTTTCTAAATGAACGTTGTTATTTATAACCGAATAGATCAAACAAAAAAACACAGTTATAGTTGAAAGAAGTTACATGCCAGGACAAAACCTGCAAAAAGCATGTGCAAATCAAAATTCACAGGTTGCAAAAGTATTCAGCCCCTTAGGTCTGTACACGGCCTTCAGAAGTTATTCACACTCCTGAACTTTTTCACATTTTGTTGTGTTGCAGCCTGAATTAAAAATGGATTTAATATAAAAAATGTTGTCACCGAACAACACAAACTGTGTCACAATGGCAGAACGAAAACATGTTTTTAGAATTTTTCACAAATATATTGAAAATGAAACACAGATATATCTGATTTACACAAGTATTCAGCCCCCTGCATCAATACTTAGGAGAAGCGCCGTTTGCAGCGATTACAGCTTCAAGTCTTCTTGGGTTTGTCTGTATCAGCTTTGCACATCTGGATTTAGGGAGTTTCTCCCATTCTTCCTCGCAGATTTGATCAAGCTCTGTCAAGTTGGGTGGGGAGCATCCATATCGACAGAGCCAAGTAGACATAAAAAAATGTGTTTGCTGATGCATATATATATGCAGGCAAAGTCATATGAACAATTATTTTCTATAACCGGGCATTAATTCGTTATTAAATGAGAGAAATAACGGTAGTGGGGCGGCTTAGCCCAAATATTCAAAAGAATTGTGCATTTTGTGATACAAGCACCAAATTTGGCACAAATGTACATTAATATGTTGCGAACATTTTCAGATATTGGGCCACTTGAAATTCCGTAATTTTTTTTTTCAAATTTTTTCAAATTTCGTAATTTCAAATTTTTCGGGTGACACCGTCACAATTTCGGTCTTCGAGGCCGGCCGATAGGCAAAGTGTGACCGGAAGGGACGAGGTTCTCCTGACCACGTGGCCCTCGATCTGGGAAGCGAGAGGCGTTCCATTAGTGGACGCGCCCCTCACGCCCGACTTTTGGGCGGCCCCGGCAGGCCGTTTGTTTTGACGTTCCGTGACGGGCCCCGCACCCCCACCTCCGGGCCGACCGGAAGCTTGTGCTGAGTACATCATACCTGAACAACTCAGTGAGGCAGAACACAGCAGTGCACACCAGGGTGACCCCTTCAGTGCATAAACCAATTAACCTGTCCACTGCAGGGCATATAGAAATGAAGTTATTTTCTGCATATAATAATAATATAAGTTCAGTTCTATATAACAATTTCTGTTATCACCACTACCACTACAACTACCACTACTACAAGCTTTGTCTGGAATTTTGTGGACTAACAGACAAACAGACATACAGACAAGCTGGGATCAAAACATTACCTCCTTCCACCATTGAGTGTAGAGGTAAACATCATGGAAATTATATCATGCCCTAGATTTAATTCATGCTTACCCGTGTATTTGCTTCACTGGTTCACAAGGTCTTTTGCATACATGTAATTCAGACTCTCGTCTTCATTGCTGACCACACAATGTTCGCAACATATTAATGTACATTTGTGCCAAATTTGGTGCTTGTATCACAAAATGCACAATTCTTTTGAATATTTGGGCTAAGCCGCCCCACTATATCGGCCGGCCTCGAAGACCGAAATTGTGACGGTGTCACCCGAAAAATTTGAAATTACGAAATTTGAAAAAATTTGAAAAAAAAAATTACGGAATTTCAAGTGGCCCAATATCTGAAAATGTTCGCAACATATTAATGTACATTTGTGCCAAATTTGGTGCTTGTATCACAAAATGCACAACAGGTTTGCTATGCTGCTACACTACGGAGAAAATGAATAATCTGACATGATCATGCTCCTCAGGTCATATCATCTTCTTCATCTCCAATTTTTTCTCACTGTTAATTGCCATTCCCTAGAAAGCATTGAAATCCAACTGAGATCGAGATCTTCGTGAGATCTTTGTCGGCAAGGTCACGGTTTTTCGAAGCTGTCCACGCTCTCACGTTTTCGAAGTTAAGTAATTGTTCACAATGGTATTTTTGTTCAAACTGTATTTATCTTTCGGTGTGTGTACCTATCGTGCGTCCCTAGGAAGATTCTCGGTGTTAATCTTTCATACCTGTATAAAAAAATCGTCGGTTATTTCATGCCGCGTTTTTTTGCAAGCTAGTACCTTGTTTCTACCTTGGGGCTTCGTTTCTCTCAGCAGTCGATTGGGGCCCATTTACTTTCGTTCTCAGTTTTTCCCAGTATTTTCACCCCATACTTCCTTGTTTAAAATCTTAACAAAAATTTTTTTTCTCCTAATTTGTGCTTAATCGTTGTTCTTATTCGTTTATTCAGTGTTCTTATTCGTTCGTTCGTTCTTCGACCACGTGTTTCACCCCCATTTCCCCAGATAGTTTTCACTGTTAAACTTTAAAATGGTTAAACTTTCCTCTGAAGTACTGTATTCTGTCGTATATTACAACACTTTTTTCTTCTTCTTCTTTAAAAAGGTGTTTTCAACTTGCTCACCAAATCTATTCATCCCAAAAAAAAATTCCATCTCTTACAGTGCCTCTTTCATACATTCCCTAAACTCACTTGCACTCCACCCCCCTCCAGCGTCCTTCAACGTATTTTTGACTCGAAGGTCACAAGAAATTCATTTTGCAATAAATGTTCGTTTCCCATTAATCGTACACTTTCTAAAATCCAATCTCACCCCTCCCCTCCAAATCTTCCCCATCACTCATCCCTTTCAAATCTCCCCCCTTGCCCCTCCCCTCCAAATCTTCCCCATCACCCATCCCTTTCAAATCTCCCCCCTTGCCCCTCCCCTCCAAATCTTCCCCCATCACCCATCCCATTAAAATCTCCCCCCTTGCCCCTTCCCTCCTAAACGCCCCCCTCGCCCCTCCCCTTCAAATCTCCCCACCCTCATTTCTTCTCAATTTCCCCCCTCTCACTTCCTCAAAGCGTCTTCCCCACTTCTTCCCCCTTCCAACTCTCACCTCCATCTCCCCCAACCTTCTGCCTCGCTCTTCCCCCTCTTCAAATAACACCTCATTGTACCTCACCCAATCACCATCAAACCTTTTGTCCGCCCCATCCTTCCCTTTCTGCGAGCTATTCTGAAATCTCTGACACACTTTCAACAGCTCTCCCTACTTCTTCCACCTCTTCCACATCTTACCCTACCCCTCCTCCCCCCTGTTCTGTATCCGATGCTCCCCCTTCCTCTTCATTAACGGCATGGACCTCAAACATCCGGGGCCTACGTTCAAACTGAACTGATCTCTCCATACAGGTTGCTTCTGTCAAACCAGACGTGATCTGCTTAACAGAAACTTTCCTCCTTCATGATCTCTCTGATTCCTTGGTATCTCTCCCGGGTTACTCCCTCCTCCGGTATGATAGACCTGAGCCTTGTCCTGGAGGTGGGGTTGCTATCTTTATCAAAAACTCTCTTCCTCACTCGCCCTGCACTGCAATCTCTCCACCTCACCCCCAGGAATACCTCTGGCTACGGCTTCCCCTTCGCTCCCACCTCTTGTTCATATGTGTGTTGTACCGTCCACCAAACAGTGATGACTCCATCTACATCTCGCTGTCTGATAATATGGGCCAACTTCTATCGACTCATCCCAACTCTCTCTTCCTCATATGTGGTTATTTCAATTGTCACCATGCCAGTTGGCTGGGTGTGGGTACCTCTCTCACCAGCCATGGCTCCTCAGCAAAGGACTTCTGCGATTCACTGGGACTGACACAATCTGTCAATTTCCCGACCCGGATCTCAGTCAATGGAGCATCTTCTCTTCTAGACTTGGTTATGACTAACTTCCCTGAAAATGTCTGCTGCTCTTCTTCTGCTCCAATCGGATCATCTGATCATGTGCTTGTTAAAGTGGACATCTCTCTGACCATTCTCAGGGAGCCTGCTCAGCATCGACGAGTCTGGCATTTCACTCAGGCCAACTGGCACGGTCTTCAAGCAGCCATCAATCATCTGGACTGGTCTCCCATCTCTACCACCTCTGACATCAACTCATCCTGGGAATTCTTACAAAGTAAATTGCTCTCTCTCATGCACAGATTTATCCCATCTCGTCTTCAGTTGTCATACCCTTCCTCCCGTCCATGGTACACGGAATCTTGTGGTGAGGCTGTTGCCCAGAAACAACTTGCCTTCGTCTCCTGGAAAGCAAATCCAACGGAAGGAAATCTCATTTCCTTTCACAAAGCCCGAAACAAGTGTGTGTCCACCCTCAGGAGAGCCAGGAAACAATATCTCTCCGTTCTCAAGACCGAACTCTCTTATCTGTCTCCCTCTTCCAAATCCTGGTGGTGTCTGGTCAAATCAGTTTCTGGTGTTTGTTCCCCCTCCATCCCCTCCCTTACCTCAAACGGCTGCACAGCTGACTCCGCACGTGAAAAAGCTGAATGCCTCAACTCTGTGTTTGCCTATAAATCTTGTGTCCCAAACCCATCCCTCTCTGTACCCACCATACCCAGTCGTACCCAGCTGCTCCTGGACTCCGTGTCCTTTCCTCCTGACAAGGTGGAAAAGTTTCTGTCAACCCTCGACTCTGATTCTGCAACTGGACCTGACGGCATCAGCTCACGGGTCCTAAAATCCTGTTTTTCCGCTCTTTCACTCCCTCTCTCTGTTCTCTTCACCCTCTCTTTTGCTCAAGTTCAACTGCCATCTGCTTGGAAATCAGCCAACATCACCGCTTTGCACAAAAAAGGTGCAAAAACAGATCCTAGCAACTACAGACCAATCAGCCTTCTCCCAATTATCAGCAAAGTCATGGAATCCATCATTGCTTCGGATATGAAATCTTTCCTCTTCTCCAATGTCTTGATCTCTGATCATCAATTTGGTTTCAGACCAGGTCACTCTACTCTGGACATGCTGCTTCTGCTGTCTCAACAATGGATGGAGGTCCTCAATGCCAAACAGGAAATTAGAGCTGTCTCCCTCGACATATCACTTGCCTTCGATACGGTCTGGCACCCCGCTCTGCTCACCAAACTCTCCTCCTTTGGTATCCATGGAAATCTCCACGCATGGCTGGCGGAGTTCCTCTCTAGTCGTAGTCAACGTGTGGCCCTGAATGGGTTTCTCTCATCTCCTCTTCCTCTTCAGGCTGGAGTTCCCCAAGGCAGTGTTCTGGGCCCTGTGCTTTTTCTGGTCTTCATCAATGATCTCTCTGACTCTCTTGAAAATCCTCTCTATCTCTTTGCTGATGACTCCACTCTCTGTCGCTCCATTCCTCATCCCTCAGATCGGCAGTCTGCAGCCTCCTCACTCTCTGCAGAACTGGACAAAATCACAGACTGGGCAAACAAGTGGAACATGTCTTTCAATCCTGACAAACCTCACACTCTTACGATGTCTCTCCAAAAAGACCGACTGGGCAACCCTCCCATCCACTTTCTGAATAATCCTCTCCAGGAAGTTCTGTCACTCAAGCTTTTGGGTCTCACTATCTGCCATGATCTTTCCTGGGAAAACCACATTTCCAAGCTGGCCTCCAAAGCCAGTCGCGGACTGGGCATCCTCCATCGTGCGAAGTCCTTCCTTGGCACACCTGAGCTCCTCACCACATACAAGGCTTTCATCCGCACGCAGCTCAATGGAGTACTGCTCTCCCCTCTGGGCTGGTGCTCCTGCCTCACACCTAGCTCGTCTTCGCTGTTGAAACCAAAGCGTTCAGAATCATTGGAATCTCCCGCGATGACGCTATCTCCGAGGGCCTTTCACTTAATCACCGCAGGCAGGTTGGTGGTCTTTCCGTCTTCTACCGACTCCTCTCCGGCCTTGCTCCCCCAGCTCTCTCTGGGCTCTGTCCCCCAAATATTCCTGCAGGTCACACAAGATCTGCCTACAACCCTCTTATGGTTAAACTGCCAAAATCAAGACTCTCTGCTCACCTTCACTCCTTCATTCCTCTTTTCTCCCACCTCTGGAACAAACTCCCTCACTCTCTTCAATCCCACCCCTCCCTCCAGGTCTTTAAAACGGCTGTTCACCACCATCTCTTATCTTCCCCAATCCAAAACCTTGATCTTTTCTACCCATGCTAATTTCACCTCAAATCCAATTTTTTGAGGTGACTTTTGACTTCTTTCCTGGAAGTCCTTGGTGTCCTTGCGTTTTATACCTATCCTGCCTCCCCCCAGGCCCTCTCCCTCCAAAAACATCTCCCGATGTCCCTGCTCTCAAATGTTGTGTTTGTGTGCTTCCTCCCCTTCTCTCCCCATCTTGTCGACCGCTCCCCTTTTTGTATACTTTGTTTGCATGTTTGTTTGATTTGTTTGTTTGATAAATGTTAGCTCTTTCACGAGCCTTGACTCTGTATCCAAAAAAAAACAACAACAAAAAAAAGGCGCTGCTTGGAGCATGATATGAAAGGATAAAAAAATTGTCCAATGCGTCAAAAGATGCATGTCCTGAACGATGTCCAAATATTAACCTGTGAGATTGCACAGGTAAAGTAGCAAGTGCTTACCTGTGCCTGCATCTATGTTGAGTTAAATATGTTTATTTCACTCATGGTGTGGAACTGTAAAGTCTCTATGAGATCATAATTGGCTTCATATGTGCCGACCTATTTTAACCAAGGAAAGTGAATATATTGTTACGTTTGCGGGGGTAGGGATGAAATACCTTAGGAAAGTTTGGAATGTTTGGTTTCGCATGGACCGTGTGACACGAAGAAAAAGCCCACCTCTATGTACATAATCAGGGTAAACGTTCAGGTTAAGAATGTTTGCATGTCACCACACGGAGGGTGGTTTTTTGTGTTAGTTAGATATGGCGTAAGATTAATAATTTCCAATACGTATTTCCTCCTGTGATTTTTCCTTCTGTTTTATCTCAACTAAAAAGGGCCACCATTATGAACAACAAAAACAGCTATAAAAAGCTCCATTCACCGACAACACAGTCATGCCGAAAGAGACCCGACCATTTGCCGATCGGCATGTAAACCCCGCCCCCGAAGGAGATGGTTGGTCAGGGAGATGGACTGATGTAATGGGGCACGTGGATTGGTCGAGTGTGATGTCAGCGAGGAAAGGGGAGGGTGCACCGTGCGCCCTTCCCCCCTCGCTCTCTCTCTGTTTTGGCATTGGTGGAAGCAGTCACATTCTCTGGCTCTCTGGTTTGGCATTGGTGGAAGCGGTCAAATTCTCTGGATCTCTCTGGTTTGGCGTTGGTGGAAGTGGTTGCATTTTCTGCCTCTCTCTGCTCTGGCATTGGTGGAAGCGGTCGCATTCTCTGGCTCTCTCTGGTTTGTCGTTGGTGCAAGCATTCGCATTCTCTGGCTCTCTCTGGTTTGGCATTGGTGGAAGCGGTCACATTCTCTGGTTCTCTCTGCTCTGGCATTGCTGGAAGCGGTCACATTCTCTGGCTCTCTCTCTGGTTTGGCATTGGTGGAAACGGTCGCATTCTCTGGCTCTCTCTGGGTTGGCATTGGTGGAAGCGATCTCATTCTCTGGATCTCTCTGGTTTGGTGTTGGTGGAAGCGGTCACATTCTCTGGCTCTCTCTGGTTTGGCATTGGTGGAAGCGGTCACATTCTCTGGTTTGGAGTTGGTGGAAGCGGTCGCATTTTCTGGCTCTCTCTGGTTTGGTGTTGATGGAAGCAGTCACATTCTCTGGCTCTCTTTCTCTCTCTGCTCTGGCATTGGTGAAAGCAGTCGCATTCGCTGGCTCTCTCCGGTTTGTCATTGGTGCAAGCGTTCGCATTCTCTGCCTCTCTCTGGTTTGGCATTGCTGGAAGCGGTCGCATTCTCTGGATCTCTCTGGCATTGGTAGAAGTGGTCACATTATCTGGCTCTCTCTGGTTTGGCATTGGTGGAAGCGGTCGCATTCCCTGGCTCTCTCTGGTTTGGCGTTGCTGGAAGCGATCTCATTCTCTGGCTCTCTCTAGTCTGGCGTTGGTGGAAGCGGTCGCATTCTCTGGCTCTCTCTGGTTTGGCATTGGTGGAAGCGATCTCATTCTGGCTCTCTCTGGTCTGGCGTTGCTGGAAGCGATCTCATTCTCTGGCTATCTCTGGTCTGACGTTGGTGGAAGTGGTCGCATTCTCCGGCTCTCTCTGGTTTGGCATTGGTGGAAGCGGTCGCATTTTCTGGCTCTCTCTGGTTTGGTGCTGATGGAAGGGGTCACATTCTCTGGCTCTCTCTGGTTTGGCTTTGGTGGAAACGGTCACATTCTCTGGCTCTCTCTGGTTTGGCATTGGTGGAAGCGATCTCATTCTCTGGATCTCTCTGGTTTGGCATTGGTGGAAGCGGTCACATTCTCTGGCTCTCTCTGGTTTGGCATTGGTGGAAGCAGTCACATTCTCTGAATCTGTCTGGTTTGGAGATGGTGGAAGCGGTCGCATTTTGTGGCTCTCTGGTTTGGTGCTGATGGAAGCAGTCACATTCTCTGGCTCTCTTTCTCTCTCTGCTCTGGCATTGGTGGAAGCAGTCGCATTCGCTGGCTCTCTCCGGTTTCTCATTGGTGCAAGCGTTCGCATTCTCTGGCTCTCTCTGGTTTGACGTTGCTGGAAGCGGTCGCATTCTCTGGATCTCTCTGGTTTGGCATTGGTAGAAGCGGTCACATTCTCTGGCTCTCTCCAGTTTGGCATTGGTGGAAGCAGTCGCATTCTCTGGATCTCTCTGGTTTGGCATTGGTAGAAGCGGTCACATTCTCTGGCTCTCTCCAGTTTGGCATTGGTGGAAGCGGTCGCATTCTCTCGCTCTCTCCGGTTTGGCATTGGGGGAAGCGATCTCATTATCTGGCTCTCTCTGGTCTGGCATTGGTGGAAGCGATCGCATTCTCTGGCTCTATCTGGTTTGGCGTTGGTGGAAGCGGTCGCATTCTCTGGCTCTCTCTGGTTTGGCATTGGTGGAAGCGGTCGCATTCTCTGGTGCTCTTTGGTCTGGCATTGGTAGAAGGGGTCGCATTCTCTGGTTCTCTTTGGTCTGGCGTTGGTAGAAGGGGTCGCATTCTCTGGCTCTCTTGGTCCTGGCTTTTGGTGCAAGCGGTCATGCTGGGACTCTCTTTCGCTTGTTCTGGCTGGGTTGGAGGGTGGCAGGTTTCGTGCCATGTGCACCGGAGAGACTGATCGGAGCCTTGTGGAGCGTGGAACGGCTTGGGGGGAGGACGCTGTTCCCGAGCGGTGGTGCTCCTGGACGCGTATTGCCACCGCCTTGCGGCTACGGTGCCGTGTGGCGATTCGCGCAATCTTGTGCACTTCTCGCACGGAGACTCGAGGCCCCTTCTCAGTCATCCTCATTGGCGCAAGCAGAGTATTGGCTGACTCATCAAACCATTTTCTTTTCTTTTATTTCTCTCTGTGTCGTGTAATTGTGTATGAGGGGAGGGTCCCTCACCTGAGCATTATAGTTACCTCAACTTTCATTTTTTATTGCTTCACATTAATTTTAATAAATGAATTATCTGTGCATCTTACTTTTGTGTGTCATGTCCGTTTACTCGTTTGTGGGTTTGAGGAATAAAACCCCGTGGCGACCATCCGATCAGGTAAGGCTTCGTGCCTTTCCCGCGCGCGCGCAAAAAGATAATCCTGCCAAGTTCGGGTATACGCCTCGGAGTTCAGGTAACTGTTCAGCTGTCTGTCCAAGAATGGTGTTCATTAGATATCACATTAATGAATAGTAAGTTGATTTTCTAAAACAAAGGAAAATCAATACTTACACACACACGGCTAAGAAGAGGTCAGCTCAACTGCGACGGAAAATGAATTATTATTATTAATGCCCAAGATCAAGGACACGACACCAATGGATTTAAAAAGCTGGCAGGATTGAGTCAATAGGACAAGTGTTGGTTCTGCAAGGTAGAAACAGAATGTATGAGTCACCTCCTATCGAGATGTAAAAAACTCATGTCAGAACAGCTGTACACCCAAAGGCACAACAAGCTATGTAGAGTAATCCACCGGCTCACCTGCAGAAATTTCAATATACCAGTTCCACAAAACTCATGAAAACATGAACCAAAAGCAATAATTGAAAACAAGAACATAATGCTTACGTATGACCTGATGATCCCATCCAGTGGGAGCATAGAAAACAAAGCACTGCTTCCGGACATAGTACTCGGATACAAAACGGAAAAGAAGGCATTGCTAATTGAGATATCAGTACTTGGCGATTTGGCCTAAATAATGCAGAAATCAAGAAAATGACCAAATACCAAGACCTCAATAATAAAGTGAAAATATCCTGGAAGCTGAAGAGCACCAAAATTGTACCAGTGATAATTGGAGCAATGGGGATGATAAAGAAGAACCTTACAGAGATCTTAAAAACCATCCCTGGGAATATTACCATAAAATAACTGCTGTTGGAGACTGTATGGGGCTCAGTGACGATCCTGCAAAGAGCCCTTGGAACAAAACTCTGAGAACAAGACAACTTCACAACCTGGCCCATGAATCACAATCCTTCACCAAAGAGTAGGTGGATACTTCGAGTACTGGGAGAACTCCGTTCCACCTTCTAAAACCTAAATTCCAAATTATGGAGACAACAACCAACGACCGACCGACACACACACACACACACACACACACACACACACACACACACACACACACACACACACACACACACACACACACACACACACGAAGGTGAATACTTTGAGACTTGAAAGGACTCCATTCCACCTTCTGGAACCCACATGTGGAGATATACAACAAACGACACACCTATTCCTACAATAACTTCATTTTATATACTCAGAGGCAAAAGTTATTGTGACATGGAATTTTTTCATTGGTAATCTTGTGAATGAATTTTTGGATTTGAACCAGAGAAAGAGTTTGTTAAAATGGTCGAAGAAACGCAACCAAGCAGTTGTTGTTCGAATTGTACGAAATTTGCAAGAAGCATGACATATTCGAGAAAAATGGCCAGAAATGTTCACTTTTAAAGGCCAGACAACCAGACGCTTATCATTTCCACTCAATGCAGTCTTAAGAAGTGCAGAAGTCAGAAAAACACCTCTATTCATCGTTCTGGAACAAGTTCGACATGCCACACCTCGGGGAAAATGACAGATGGAGAGCTATAGGTATGCTTCAGTCTGGTACCTCGCAGCGTGACGTTGCTCGTCGATTCAACGTCCATAGAAACACCATTTGGCACAGCTTCACCGAGCTGACGGTAGGACACGTGTCTACAGGCGCACAGGTGAACGTTACATCAGGCCATGTGTTCTGGAAGGGGATCGTTTTGGAGGTGGGGGCGTTATGATCTGGGGTGGGATAACAGCTGCAGCAAGAACGCCAATGATTGTGATTGAGGGGAACTTGAATGCTGTGAGGTACCGAGACGAGATTTTGCAAATGGCCGCTTTACCGTTTTTGCAACAGAACGGCCCTGGAGTGACGTTTCAACACGATAACGCCAGACCACACGTTGCTCGAGTTGTACAGCAGTATCTTAATCAGAACAATGTTAATGTGTTATCCTGGCCCGCAAGATCCCCTGATTTGTCACCCATTGAACACGTCTGGGATGAAATGGAGCGACGTTTATGACGTCATCCGAATCCTCCAACAACGCTGCAGGAACTCTGCCAAATCCTTCCTCGGCTATGGAATGATCTTCCCCAGGACTTTCATCGACATTTAGTGGCCTCAATGAGGTGAAGGTGCCAGGCCTGCATCAATGCACAAGGTGGACACACTCGCTACTGACCGTGTGAACTTGCTTGTGAACCCCCTCTTGTGTTGTGGCTCATTTGCATAGGCCAGGTGCGCTGTTCTTCTGGACTGTTGATCGTTACCATACCTTGAAACATTTGCCTTTCCATGTAATAACATTTCATTCACGGCAGTAAAAGTTTAACACTGATTCTGTTTGTTGTTTGTGTGTCACAATAACTTCATTTTATACATCATTTGTCACAACACATAAATAGCATACTCATAACAAGGAAACATGTTGTTCATGATGTTTTAGTCTTATAATAAAAAAAATTTTCAAGTGTTTGTGCGTTGTTTCTTGTGTTTGTACGTTATTCTTTCACGGCTGAACCATGGCACCTCGAGGCCCAAAATTTTGGGTATAGGAACTTCAGAATCCGCGCAAGTGTTTAAGCTACCACTCATTGGCCTTGGAATCCGTTTTGAGACCTACAAAGGCCGCTATAAAGTTTATATTGGGATGTGGAGTCAGGCAGTGCTCAGACAAAAGTAAACCACCATGAGGTCAATAACTCCATAGCTTTTCAATATCCAACTCATCCCAAAACCTCATGCCGGGAAGAGGTCTGCACCCAGCGGGCAGGGGCTGGTATCACCTGCGAGTTGTGAATAAATCTGCGGTATTTCAGCATAAAAAAGATTATTTGTGCTCAGACGATTGTTACATGATTCTCTTTTGAAATCCAATATTACTTACAAATAAAACCTTTATAAAATCAGAATGATCAGAATGATCTGAAGTGAACGTTAATAACGATTTCAACCAAGTACAAGGAGTCGGTGAAATACCTGTATTTACCTGGTTTATATACATACCTGTGTAATATTTACACAGCTCCCTGTCTTTAGGACATCATATAGTTTCATGGGCAAAAGAGGTGAATGGCAAAAGGTGTTTCCTGTTCTTTGTTTTGAAATAAGTGTTGAGTTGAGAGGCAGTTCAGGAGTTCAGAAGTTAAAAATGAAATCGATGTTATTTTAATCTGCAGCTCAATGGAATACTGCTCTCCCCTATGGGCCAGTGCTCCTGCCTCACACCTAGCTCGGCTTCACGCTGTTGAAACCAAAGCTTTCAGAATCATTGGAATCTCCCGCGATGAAGCTAACTCCGAAGGCCTTTCACTTACTCACCACAGGCAGGTTGGTGGTCTTTCTGTCTTCTACCGACTCCGCTCCGGCCTTGCTCCCCCAGCTCTCTCTGTGCTCTGTCCCCCAAATATTCCTACAGGTCGCACAAGATCTGCCAGCAACCCTCTTATGGTTAAACTGCAAAAATCTAGGCTCTCTGCTCACCTTCATTCCTCTTTTCTCCCGCCTCTGGAACAAACTCCCCCACTCTCTTCAATCCCACTCCTCCCTCCAGGTCTTCAAAACGGCTGTTCACCACCATCTCTTATCTTCCCCCATCCAAAACCTTGATCATTTCTACCCCCGCTAATTTCACCCCAGATTCAATCTTTTAAATTCCAACTTCTTTCCTGGAAGTCCTTGCAGTGTCCATATGTTTTATAGTTCTCCCACCCCCCCTCCCCTTCCCATGCCCGCTCCCCCCAAGCCCTCTCCCTCCCACACATCTCCCGATGTCCCTGTTCCCTGCTTTTGTACATGTGTGCTTCCCCCCTCTCTCCATCTTGTCTCCCGCTCCCTTTATCATATGTTTTATGTGTCCGTTTGTCTTTTTGGGATTAATGTTAGGTTTTACACGAACCTCGATCTTGCATACAAAAAAAAAAAACCACACCAAATCAAAAGTGCAAGTAAATATCTAAATGAAAAGCATCGAATCATGCAACATGATGACACATCATCATAAAAAACAAACAAACCTTTACTCTGGCTAACTTTTGTTTTTGCAATGCGAGCACGTTTTTGTTCCAAGATAGGGATTACATCGAAATATTACAGGTATTAAGCACCAGATCATGGAGGTAAAGCATGCCGAGGAATAGGTGGTGGTCTTGCATAGCCCAACTGAACACAAAAAGGGCACATAAAAGAAGAGCACAGGAAGCAGACGATGCCATGCACTGTAAATAAACAAATAAAACAAAAACATGGGCACAAGTTGGAATGGAGGGAAGGTGACGGTATGAGCGAGATATCCGTAGCTCAATGGGCACAGACAGGTATGCAAGCGTTTTACAAGGGCCTTCCAAGTGCTAATAGAAAGGTAAAGCTCATCAGCTGCATAAAAACACCACATGCAGCAAACAGGCATGAGGCAAAGGAACTCTGCCGAGGATAAGGTCTACAAGATGTGTACAAAACGAAATATACAGACAAAAAGAAAGACAAATAAAAAGGGTATTTTCCCTCAAAAATAATAATAAAAACACACACAAAAACTGTCAAAGGAAAATGAATGAAAAATGGAATGAATAAATCAATTGGAAAAACAACTGAATGGGAGAATGGGAAGGGGATGGAATGGACAACCAAGGGGGACATTTGCTGCCGAGATGGAACATATTTATAAGGCGACCCATGCAGACACTTTCCTCTGGTAACAACATGCCTGCAATTATGTATCGCCGGGTAAACTTTCCACGTGGCCATCAGGTACGGATGACCATGATCGGTCGAATATTGGCGCCAAGATGCCTGGGGGTGTATTGTGGTGGGAAATCATGCAGAGGGAAGAAAATTTAATGAAAAAGAGACAAACAAGATTGCTTAAACCAGCCCCAAACTAAAGTTATCTCACCAGCACTCTTAACAGGCCCCAAAACTAATTTTAAAAAATGCAAGTATTTTTGCAAAGATCGATCGATCACAAGATGTCTGCAGTCATCAGATTGAGCAAAGTCTGCTTTCCACGTACGAATCACACCACTGAATCGTGTTAACTTCTTCAGTGATTATTCATCTTTACATAGTTCTGACAGAGCAGCAACAATGGAGGCTCTGGGTCTGGGAGACCAACTTGGTCGAAAGGATTGTGGCAGTACAGAGGGTGGAGAGAAGGAGGATGCTCCATCCTCGGGAGGAGCTTTGCGGGACTATTGGTAAAGAGCCGGCTGAAATGGGCAGGACACCTGGTGCGGATGAAGGAAGATACTCTTCTGGAGAGAGCCCATGTGTTGAAAGAGCGAGGCAAGACGGGAGGATTGCGTGAAGAGGGATGTCGGAGAGGTGGAGGTGCACGGAGAGGGCAGAGAGATGGACGGTGATAGAGGGCGGTGGAGGAATGTTGTGGACACAGCAGAGCAACAACTCGATACACCGGTCAGCCTTACCTCGTACTTTGATTTTGTTAGAAGAACATATGTACATATGCTGGCGAGAGTACCAAAGCAGGAAGCTATCGACGACACATACATGTAACTCACACATGAAGCAATGTTACAACAAAGGAAATAACTCATAAAAGTCTAACTTGAGAACCTCTTGATTGTCTTGATATGACTGAAGACTTGATTTCCTTCTTTCCCAATACCAGGAAGTTTCAATATTAACCCTTTCTGTTCGTCTTGTTGCTCAGATTATTAAAATCGTGTCATTCAAGTCACCACCTGCAAGGGGGAATTTCATTGAGATGATACAGCCAGGTGTATCTCTGAAGTTGGGTTCATTGCTTTAATGTCATATGTGACGGAGCCAATTATCAAACTAGTTCCTGGAATCAAATGAACTTTTTCACGTGGAAGATTTTTTTCATGTAATTTTCCGAAGCATCAAGGTGTAAGCAATCAAGGTGTAATCCCTGGTGTTGGGCTAGCGGCTAGGGTGCCGGCTTAGGATCCTGGGATCCTGGGTTCGAATCCCGGTCGATCGCTGAATTAACGCCAGGGGGGTTGACTCAGCCTGTCATCCTTCCGAGGTCGGCTAATTGAGTACCAGTTCACTGGTAATTCCCTGTTTGTCGTTAAAGGCAGCAAAAAGGGTTGGCGGCAGGAAGGGCATCCAACCATAAAACATTGCTTCAAAAAGGGGACCGAAAAACAACAACAACCACGGTTCCCGAAAAAGGCTAACCCCCGCTTTGCGGGGAAAAATGGCCTCTAAAGGTGGTTTTTTATATCAAGGTGTAAGCAGTCCTGAAATCTTGGATTTAAAACAGAAAGTCAAACAAGAGGATTCATAATGTGATCAAAATAATTGAACATTCTTGTATTTGTTTTCACTGGGATATTAAACAAAGAAAAGTTTATCAGAACAAATATGAACAAAAATCAGTGAGTGCCCAAATAGCACAGTGCTCCGTCCCGGTAATCATGAGGCCTCCTACCCCACCTGGATGAGCGAAGCAGCCGGACTTCTCCGTTTCTCAAAGTGCTTCTGTCTGTGCTGCTCCTGGACCTTCAGAGCAAACCCTGAGCCGAGGATTCCCTGAAAGGTGCAGGTGATGCATTTCTTAAGCTGTATTGTTCAGGTTGCCAGATTATTGATTACACAAACAGGGGGAAGGTGCAGGTGATGCATTTCTTAAGCTGTATTGTTCAGGTTGCCAGATTATTGATTACACAAACAGGGGGAAGGTGCAGGTGATGCATTTCTTAAGCTGTATTGTTCAGGTTGCCAGATTATTGATAATACAAAAAGGGGGAAGGTGCAGGTAATGCATTTCTTAAGCTGTATTGTTCAGGTTGCCAGATTATTGATAATATAAAAAGGGGGAAGGTGCAGGTAATGCATTTCTTAAGCTGTATTGTTCAGGTTGCCAGATTATTGATAATATAAAAAGGGGGAAGGTGCAGGTGATGCATTTCTTAAGCTGTATTGTTCAGGTTGCCAGATTATTGATTACACAAACAGGGGGAAGGTGCAGGTGATGCATTTCTTAAGCTGTATTGTTCAGGTTGCCAGATTATTGATTATACAAACAGGGGGAAGGTGCAGGTGATGCATTTCTTAAGCTGTATTGTTCAGGTTGCCAGATTATTGATAATATAAAAAGGGGGAAAGTGCAGGTGATGCATTTCTTAAGCTGTATTGTTCAGGTTGCCAGATTATTGATAATATAAAAAGGGGGAAGGTGCAGGTAATGCATTTCTTAAGCTGTATTGTTCAGGTTGCCAGATTATTGATAATATAAAAAGGGGGAAAGTGCAGGTGATGCATTTCTTAAGCTGTATTGTTCAGGTTGCCAGATTATTGATAATATAAAAAGGGGGAAGGTGCAGGTGATGCATTTCTTAAGCTGTATTGTTCAGGTTGCCAGATTGTTGATTACACAAACAGGGGGAAGGTGCAGGTGATGCATTTCTTAAGCTGTATTGTTCAGGTTGCCAGATTATTGATAATATAAAAAGGGGGAAGGTGCAGGTGATGCATTTCTTAAGCTGTATTGTTCAGGTTGCCAGATTATTGATTATACAAACAGGGGGAAAGTGCAGGTGATGCATTTCTTAAGCTGTATTGTTCAGGTTGCCAGATTATTGATAATATAAAAAGGGGGAAGGTGCAGGTGATGCATTTCTTAAGCTGTATTGTTCAGGTTGCCAGATTATTGATTACACAAACAGGGGGAAGGTGCAGGTGATGCATTTCTTAAGCTGTATTGTTCAGGTTGCCAGATTATTGATTACACAAACAGGGGGAAGGTGCAGGTGATGCATTTCTTAAGCTGTATTGTTCAGGTTGCCAGATTATTGATTATACAAACAGGGGGAAGGTGCAGGTGATGCATTTCTCAAGCTGTATTGTTCAGGTTGCCAGATTATTGATTATACAAACAGGGGGAAGGTGCAGGTGATGCATTTCTTAAGCTGTATTGTTCAGGTTGCCAGATTATTGATTACACAAACAGGGGGAAGGTGCAGGTGATGCATTTCTTAAGCTGTATTGTTCAGGTTGCCAGATTATTGATAATACAAAAAGGGGGAAGGTGCAGGTAATGCATTTCTTAAGCTGTATTGTTCAGGTTGCCAGATTATTGATAATATAAAAAGGGGGAAGGTGCAGGTGATGCATTTCTTCAGCTGTATTGTTCAGGTTGCCAGATTATTGATAATACAAAAAGGGGGAAGGTGCAGGTGATGCATTTCTTAAGCTGTATTGTTCAGGTTGCCAGATTATTGATAATACAAAAAGGGGGAAGGTGCAGGTAATGCATTTCTTAAGCTGTATTGTTCAGGTTGCCAGATTATTGATTACACAAACAGGGGGAAGGTGCAGGTGATGCATTTCTTAAGCTGTATTGTTCAGGTTGCCAGATTATTGATAATATAAAAAGGGGGAAGGTGCAGGTGATGCATTTCTTAAGCGCTATTGTTCAGGTTGCCAGATTATTGATAATACAAAAAGGGGGAAGGTGCAGGTGATGCATTTCTTAAGCTGTATTGTTCAGGTTGCTAGATTATTGATAATACAAAAAGGGGGAAGGTGCAGGTGATGCATTTCTTAAGCTGTATTGTTCAGGTTGCCAGATTATTGATTATACAAACAGGGGGAAGGTGCAGGTGATGCATTTCTCAAGCTGTATTGTTCAGGTTGCCAGATTATTGATTACACAAACAGGGGGAAGGTGCAGGTGATGCATTTCTTAAGCTGTATTGTTCAGGTTGCCAGATTATTGATTACACAAACAGGGGGAAGGTGCAGGTGATGCATTTCTTAAGCTGTATTGTTCAGGTTGCCAGATTATTGATAATATAAAAAGGGGGAAGGTGCAGGTGATGCATTTCTTAAGCTGTATTGTTCAGGTTGCCAGATTATTGATAATACAAAAAGGGGGAAGGTGCAGGTGATGCATTTCTTAAGCTGTATTGTTCAGGTTGCCAGATTATTGATAATACAAAAAGGGGGAAGGTGCAGGTAATGCATTTCTTAAGCTGTATTGTTCAGGTTGCCAGATTATTGATTACACAAACAGGCGGAAGGTGCAGGTGATGCATTTCTTAAGCTGTATTGTTCAGGTTGCCAGATTATTGATAATATAAAAAGGGGGAAGGTGCAGGTGATGCATTTCTTAAGCGCTATTGTTCAGGTTGCCAGATTATTGATAATACAAAAAGGGGGAAGGTGCAGGTGATGCATTTCTTAAGCTGTATTGTTCAGGTTGCTAGATTATTGATAATACAAAAAGGGGGAAGGTGCAGGTGATGCATTTCTTAAGCTGTATTGTTCAGTTTGCCAGATTATTGATTACACAAACAGGGGGAAGGTGCAGGTGATGCATTTCTTAAGCTGTATTGTTCAGGTTGCCAGATTATTGATAATACAAAAAGGGGGAAGGTGCAGGTGATGCATTTCTTAAGCTGTATTGTTCAGGTTGCCAGATTATTGATTACACAAACAGGGGGAAGGTGCAGGTGATGCATTTCTTAAGCTGTATTGTTCAGGTTGCCAGATTATTGATAATACAAAAAGGGGGAAGGTGCAGGTGATGCATTTCTTAAGCTGTATTGTTCAGGTTGCCAGATTATTGATTACACAAACAGGGGGAAGGTGCAGGTAATGCATTTCTTAAGCTGTATTGTTCAGGTTGCCAGATTATTGATTACACAAACAGGGGGAAGGTGCAGGTGATGCATTTCTTAAGCTGTATTGTTCAGGTTGCCAGATTATTGATTACACAAACAGGGGGAAGGTGCAGGTGATGCATTTCTTAAGCTGTATTGTTCAGGTTGCCAGATTATTGATTATACAAACAGGGGGAAAGTGCAGGTGATGCATTTCTCAAGCTGTATTGTTCAGGTTGCCAGATTATTGATAATATAAAAAGGGGGAAGGTGCAGGTAATGCATTTCTTAAGCTGTATTGTTCAGGTTGCCAGATTATTGATTACACAAACAGGGGGAAGGTGCAGGTGATGCATTTCTTAAGCTGTATTGTTCAGGTTGCCAGATTATTGATTATACAAAAAGGGGGAAGGTGCAGGTGATGCATTTCTTAAGCTGTATTGTTCAGGTTGCCAGATTATTGATATAATATAAAAAGGGGGAAGGTGCAGGTGATGCATTTCTTAAGCGGTATTGTTCAGGTTGCCAGATTATTGATTACACAAACAGGGGGAAGGTGCAGGTGATGCATTTCTTAAGCTGTATTGTTCAGGTTGCCAGATTATTGATTACACAAACAGGGGGAAGGTGCAGGTGATGCATTTCTTAAGCTGTATTGTTCAGGTTGCCAGATTATTGATTACACAAACAGGGGGAAGGTGCAGGTGATGCATTTCTTAAGCTGTATTGTTCAGGTTGCCAGATTATTGATTACACAAACAGGGGGAAGGTGCAGGTGATGCATTTCTTAAGCTGTATTGTTCAGGTTGCCAGATTATTGATAATATAAAAAGGGGGAAGGTGCAGGTGATGCATTTCTTAAGCTGTATTGTTCAGGTTGCCAGATTATTGATAATACAAAAAGGGGGAAGGTGCAGGTAATGCATTTCTTAAGCTGTATTGTTCAGGTTGCCAGATTATTGATAATATAAAAAGGGGGAAGGTGCAGGTAATGCATTTCTTAAGCTGTATTGTTCAGGTTACAAGATTATTGATAATACAAAAAGGGGGAAGATGCAGGTAATGCATTTCTTAAGCTGTATTGTTAAGGTTGCCAGATTATTGATTATACAAAAAGGGGGAGTCAATCTGCTGTTTTGTATCACTGTGTACCGCAATGAGCATGGAGGAATGAAAAAAAAACCAGAGAATGTCTGAGGAGGTCAGACACAAGTTTGTAGCCAAGCATGGGCAATCTCAAGGCTACAAGTCCATCTCCAGAGACCTTGATGTTCCTGTGTCCACTGTACGCAATGTTATCAGGGCGTTTAAGGCCCATAGCACTGCAGCCAACCTCCCTGGACGTGGCCGCAATAGACAACTTGATCGATTTTTTTTGATTTTTCCAGGATGGTGCCTGTACCACGTGACCAATGACATAATAATTATCATTAGACCAATTGTACAGGAGGAGCCGCTCATATTCTGAAAATTTCGTGTTCATCGGATTAACAGTTGCAGAGGAATTTTTTTTTTCATACTGATCAGATCAAGTGTTGTACTTGTCGAATTATGACATCATAAGGGAGGCACCTATGGCATCATCATTAACATATCTTATTCCCCATGGGGTGCACTTTACAATGAGCCATGTTTAAATTTTGTCCATTAAGCGGTTTGGGAGATATAGAGGTGAAACGTTTTTCCAATATGGCGTCTGCACCACGTGACCTATGACGTCATAATTATCAGCAAACAAATCCACAGGCAGAGGCGCTCCTACGGTCTGCACGGCCCTCGTCGGTGTTCTTTAAAATAGTTTGAACAGTCGGCGGAGAAAAACCAAGAGAGTGAGCGATATCAGCTGGTCATTCACCATCCTTGTTTCATTTCACAATGTCTAATTTAACATGTAGAGTAACATGTCTGCATTGCCGCTTATGTGCAGGTTCACCCTTTTCGTTACCACCTTGTTTACCACTCATTGTTCAATGATTACTGCGGTAAAGTACAGTACAATGCAGAATTGTTAAGTCCAACAATCCACAGCATGAGAAACAGTCTGAAAGGGAGAGGACACAGTGCATTGTGGGGTGCAACACTGGCAGCAAAACATTGTGGGGTGGGACGCCTGGTAACTGGAGCTCAATGGAATACTGCTCTCCCCTCTGGGCTGGTGCTCCTGCCTCACACCGAGCTCAAGTTCACGCTGTTGAAACCAAAGCTTTCAGAATCATTGGAATCTCCTGCGATGAAGCTGACTCTGAGGGCCTTTCAATCACTCACCGCAGGCAGGCTGGTGGTGTTTCTGTCTTCTACCGACCGCTCTCCTGCCTAGCTCCCCCAGCTCTCTCTGTGCTCTGTCCCCCAATATTCCTACAGGTCGCAACCCTCTTATGGTTAAACTGCCAAAATCAAGACTCTCTGGTCACCTTCACTCTTTCATTCCTCTTTTCTCCCTCCTCTGGAACAAACTTCCTCACTCTCTTCAATCCCACTCCTCCCTCCAGGTCTTTAAAACAGCTGTTCACCACCACCTCTTATCTTCCCCCATCCAAAACCTGGATCTTTTCTTACCCCGCTAATTTCACCCCAATTCCACTTTTTTGAAATACCAACTTCTTTCCTTGAAGTTCTTGCAGTGTCCATATGTTTTATACCTCTCCCCCTCTCCCCTCCCCCCTCCCCATGCCTCCTCCCCCCAAGCCCTCTCCCTCCCACAGATCTCCCGATGTACCTGTTCTCTACTGTTGTACTTGTGTGCTTCCCTCTCTCTCCCCATCTTCTCTCCCGCTCCCTTTATGTTTTTTTATTGATTGTTTTGTTTTTTTGTGATTAATGTTAGCTCTTGCACGAGCCTCGATCTTGTATACAAAACAAATAAAATTAAATAAAGAACTCTCAAGGGTGAAAAAAAGTTTGAAGAAAAAAGGACCCACGTGACGCCAACTACAAACCGCCACTTGACAATGGGTGAACCTCCAAAGATGACCTCATCGTCACAACAAGGTGAGTTGTTTGTTTTACTCTTTGTATGGGATCTTACTGCTTTGAGCTCCCAAGGTTAATCACAACGAAACTTTCTACCGTCAGATTTTTAACCACGATATACCTGAAAATGGGTTTCATCCCGTGACAGTGATGAGGAGGTCATTTGGCCCATTAGTGTCGTGTTGCACTCCCGAGTTAATTTATTTACAAACCCCAGGTTTCCCGTTGGTATGGCTTTACTACACCTCCACTCATTCACACACTTTAGACCCTTTCCACCCCTTTTAGACCCTTACCAACCCTTCGAACCCTCTAGACCCTTTACACCCCTTTGACCTTTAACACCCCTGAGACCCTTTACACCCCTTTAGACCCCTTTGACCCTTTACACTCCTTTAGACCCCTTTGACCCTTTATACCCTTTACACCCTTTGACTTCCGTTTCCGGTCTTGCTGGCGAGGGTTCGTTTTTTCGCAGCTCCACACGCTCTCCATCGAAATCGAAGTTAAGTAATTGTTCCCATTTTGTATTTTCGTTAAAACTGTATTTATTTTATGGTGTATGTACGTATATTGTCCCGACAAAGATTTTCGGTGCAAATCTTTCATACCTGTATTGAAAATCGTGTTAATTCGTGTCGTCTTGAGGCCTTGTACAGTGTACACTGTACAACCTTGAGGCTTTGTTTTTCTCTCAGCGGTCTGTCGTTTGTGATCCAATAACTTTCGTTCTCTGTTTTCCCAGTCTTTCCACCCCAAAGCCTACTTCCTTATGTAATCTCAACTCAAAAAAAAAAAAAGACATTACCTTCTCTGTGCTCATTCGTTCATTCATTCTTATTCGTTCGTTCGTTCGTTCTTCGACCACGTGTTTCTCCCCCATTTCCCCAGATAGATTGTCAAATTTCAACTCGTTATTTTATCGTCCATGCGATATTGTTTGATTATATAGTTAGTTTTGGTTTGAATTTCCTGTAACTCGTAATTAATTAATCGTGTTCTGCTCCTCGTGTGTGGCCTTGTAGTTGTACCCTCGTCGGTGTTTTGTTAACTTAAGCGTGTTTTGCTTGGCTCTTGGTTTTTTCCCTTCTACCCCGAACATAATACTCTGTCTAACGTTCTAAATCCCCCCCCCCCCCCAAAAAAAAACAAAAAAACAAAAACATTTATTTTCTTTTCTCCACGTGTACTGTTGTCTCATCCTGTATTTTCTGTCCAGGTGTGCTGTTCGCCCCGCCCCCATTATCTCCTTGCCATCCACCATTTGCCCTGTTCACGTGACTCGTGGTGGTCCCTCTCGGCTCTCCCCCCGTTGGTATTTTTGTGCATATAAGATTGTTCACAGTTCTGTTTAAATATTATTTTAATATGTTTAACCTTTCCCCTTCTGTGTTTTATTCAGTGGTATATTACAACACGCTGTTTTTCTTCCTATTTAAAAGGCTTTTCTCAATTTCCTCTCCAACTCATTCCACTTCAAAAAAAAGAAATTCAATATCTTATACGTCTCCCTCACTACATGGTCTAAATTCACATTCATTCCATCCCTCCTCCATCGTTCTGAATCGGATTGCTAACTTGAAAATCACAACAAACCCAATTTGTTATCAATGTTCGTCTTTCATTAATCATCCATTTTCTAAACTCCCCTCTTGCCCCTCCCATCCAAATCCCCACCCTTGCCCCTCCACTCCTGATCTCCCCCCTTGCCCTTCCCCTCCTAAACTCCCCCCTTAACCCCTCCCCTCCAAATCCCCCCCTTGCCCCTACACTCCTAAACTCCCCCCTTGCCCCTCCACTTCTAAACTTCCCCCTTTCCCCTTCCCTCCAAAACTCCCCCCTTGCCCCTCCCCTCCTAAACTTCCCCCTCACTCCTCCCCTTCAAAACTCCCCCCCAATCCCTCCCATTCAATTCTCCCCCCATACCATTCCTCTCCAATTCTCCCTCCTCCTCCCTCCTCCTCCAAGCTGCCTCCTCCCCACTTCGTCTCCCTTCTATCTCATACCTCCACCCCCCCAAACCTTCTACTTTCCTCTGCCCCTCCTCAAACAACCCCTCACTGTGCCTCATCCCTTCACCATCAAACCTTTCATCCTCCTCATCCATCCCTTTCTTGGAACTCTTCTGCAACATCTGACACACTATCAACTGCTCTCCCTACCTCCCCCTCTCATCCTTCATCTTACCCTACACCTCCCCTCCCCTGTCCTGTACCTGATGCTCCCCCTCTCTCTTCATTAGCGGTATGGACCTCAAACATCCGGGGCCTTCGCTCAAACCTGACTGATCTCTCCATACAGGTTGCTTCTGACAATCCAGACTTGATCTGCTCAACAGACTTTCCTCCTTCAAGATGTCTCTGATTCCTTAATATCTCTTCCTGGTTACTCCCTCCTCCGGTATGATAGACCTGAGCCGCGGCCTGGTGGTGGGGTGGCTATCTTTGTCAAAAACTCTCTTCCTCACTCTCCTTGCACTGCTCTCTTTCCTCCTCACCCGCAGGAGTACCTCTGGTTACGGCTTCCTCTCCGCTCCCACCTTTTGTTCATATGTGTTCTGTACCATCCCCCAAACAGTGATGACTCCATCTACATTTCACTGTCTGACAACATGGACCAACTTCTATCCACTCATCCCAACTCTCTCTTCCTCAGATGTGGTGACTTCAACTGTCATCATGCCACCTGGTTGGGTGTGGGTTCCTCTCTCACCAGTCATGGCACCTCAGCAAAGGACTTCTGTGACTCACTGGGATTGACACAATCTGTCAATTTCCCGACCCGGATCTCAGCCAATGGAGTATCTTCTCTTCTAGACTTGATTATGACAAACTTCCCTGCTAATGTCTGCTGCTCTTCTTCTGCTCCAATCGGTTCTTCTGATCATGTGCTTGTCAAAGTGGACATCTCTCTGGCCATTCTCAGAGAGCCTCCTCAGCGTCGACGAGTCTGGCATTTCACTCAGGCCGACTGGGACGGTCTTCAAGCAGCCATCAATCGTCTGGATTGGTCTCCCATCTCCACTGCCTCTGACATCAATTCTTCCTGGGAATTCTTCCAAAGCAAACTGATCTCTCTCATGCACAGATTTATCCCATCTCGCCTTCAGTTGTCTTACCCTTCCTCCCGTCCATGGTACACTGAATGTTGTGGTGAGGCAGTTGCCCTGAAACAACTTGCCTTTGCCTCTTGGAAAGCTAATCCAACTGAAGGCAATCTTAGTTCCTTCCACCAAGCTCGGAACAAGTGTGTGTCTACCCTCAGGAGTGCCAGGAAGCACTATCTCCCCTCACTCAAGAATAAACTCTCAAACCTGCCTCCTTCCTCCAAATCCTGGTGGCGTCTGGTCAAATCCGTTTCTGGTGTTTGTTCCCCCTCCATCCCCTCCCTTACCTCAAATGGCCACACAGTTGACATCGCACGTGACAAAGCCGAATGCCTCAACTCTGTGTTCGCCTCAAAATCCTTAATCCCAAACCCATCTCTCTCTGTTCCCACCTTTCCCAGTCGAACCCAACTGCTCCTGGACTCTGTGTCCTTCTCTCCTGACAAGGTGGAGGAGTTTTTGTCAAACCTCGACTCTGATTCTGCAACTGGACCAGACGGCATCAGCCCACGGGTCCTAAAACCCTGCGCTGCCGCTCTATCTCACCCTCTCTCTGTTCTTTTCACCCTATCTTTTGCTCAAGGTCATCTGCCAGCATCCTGGAAATCAGCTAACATTACCGCTTTACACAAAAAAGGTGCAAAAACAGATCCTTGCAACTACAGACCAATCAGCCTGCTCCCAATTATCAGCAAAGTCATGGAATCCATCATTGCTTCGGATATGAAATCTTTCCTCTTCTCCAATGGCTTGATCTCTGGTCATCAATTTGGTTTCAGACCAGGTCACTCTACTCTGGACATGCTGCTTCTGCTGTCTCAACAATGGATGGAGGTCCTCAATGCCAAACAGGAAATCAGAGCTGTCTCCCTTGACATATCACGGGCCTTTGATACGGTCTGGCACCCAGCTCTTCTTACCAAACTCTCCTCCTATGGTATCCATGGAAATCTCCATGCATGGCTTGCGGACTTCCTCTCTGGTCGTAGTCAACGTGTGGCCCTGAATGGATTTCTCTCATCTCCCCTTCCTGTTCAGGCTGGAGTTCCCCAAGGAGGTGTGCTGGGCCCTGTGCTTTTTCTGGTCTTTATCAATGATCTCTCCGACTCTCTGGAGAATCCTCTCTATCTCTTTGCTGATGACTCCACTCTCTGCCGCTCCATTCCTCTTCCCTCAGATCGGCAGTCTGCAGCCTCCTCACTCTCTGAAGACCTGGACAAAATCACAGACTGGTCAAACAAGTGGAACATGTCTTTCAATCCTGACAAATCTCACTCTCTTACTATGTCTCTCCGAAAAGATCGACTGGACAACCCTCCCATCTACTTTCTCAACAATCCTCTCCAAGAAGTTCTGTCGCTCAAGCTTTTGGGTCTCACTATCTGCCATGATCTTTCTTGGGAAAACCACATTTCCAAGCTGGCCTCCAAAGCCAGTCGCCGACTGGGCATCCTCCGTCGTGCGAAGTCCTTCCTCGGCACACCCGAGCTCCTCACCACATACAAGGCTTTCATCCGCAGCTCAATGGAATACTGTTCTCCCCTATGGGCTGGTGCTCCTGCCTCACACCTGGCTCGGCTTCACGCTGTTGAATCCAAAGCTTTCAAAATCATTGGAATCTCCCGCGATGAAGCTATCTCTGAGGGCCTTTCACTCACTCACCGCAGGCAGGTAGGTGGTCTTTCTGTCTTCTACCGACTCCTCTCCGGCCTTGCTCCCCCAGCTCTCTCTGTGCTCTGTCCCCCAAATATTCCTACAGGTCGCACAAGATCTGCCAGCAACCCTCTGATGGTTAAACTGCCGAAATCTCGGCTCTCTGCTCACCTTCACTCTTTCATTCCTCTTTTCTCCCGCCTCTGGAACAAACTTCCACACTCCCTTCAATCCCTCTCCTCCCTCCAGGTCTTTAAAACAGCTGTTCACCACCATCTCTTATCTTCCCCCATCCAAAACCTTGAACTTTTCTACCCCCACTAATTCACCCCAGATCCACCTTGTTTGAAATTCCTACTTCTTTCCTGGAAATCCTGGCAGTGTCCATATGTTTATACCTCTCCCACCCCTCCCCCCCCCCCCTTCACATGCCTCCCCCCCAAAGCCCTCTCCCTCCCACAGATCTCTCGATGTCTCCATGTCTCTCGGTCCCTGCTCTCAAATGTTGTGTTTGTGTCCTTCCCCCTCCCCATCTTGTCTACCGCTCCCGATGTTATTTGTTTTATGTGTCTGTTTGTCTTTCTGTGTGATTAATGTTCGCTCTTTCACGAGCCTCGATCTTGTATACAAAAAAAAAAAAAAAAAAAAAAAAAAAATACCCCTGAGACCCTTTACACCCCTTTAGAAACCATTGACCCATTACACCTACTAGAACATACTTAGACCCCTTAGACCCCTTTTAACCCTTTACACACCTTAGACCTCTTTAGACCCTTTACACCCCTTAGACCCTTTACACCCCTTTCACCCCTTTGGCCATTTATACGACTTAGACCCACCCCTTCGGCCATTTACACCCCTTTAGACCCCTAACACTCCTTAGACCCTTTACACCACTTAGATCCCTTTAAACCCTTTACACCCCTTATACCCCTTTGTCCATTTACAACCCTTTAGACCCATAACACTCCTTAGACCCTTTACACCCCTTTATACCTCTTTGACCATTTACACCCCTTAGACCCCTTCGACAATTTAACCCCTTTAGATCCCGAACACTCATTAGACCAATTACTCCCTTTAAACCCTTTACACCCCTTACACCCCTTTGTCCATTTACACCCCTTAGACCCACCCCTTTGGCCATTTACACCCGTTTAGACCCCGAACACTCCTTAGACCCTTTACACCGCTTAGATCCCTTTAAACCCTTTACACTCATTAGTCCCCTTTGACCATTTACACACCTTAAGACCCATTACACTCCTTAGACCCTTTACACCCCTTATACCCCTTTCGACCCTTTACACCCCTTAGAGCTTAGACCTTTTACACCCCTTAGACCTTTACACACTTTAGACCCTTTCATACCCATCTCGACCCTTTTGAGACATATACACCTTTTGACATTTTCAGAGCTATTGACTTTTTAACACACTTTGGCCAATTTAAGACCATTTGGACACTTTTGACCCCTTTTTCTCTTTCGTCCTTAGACACCTTTAGACCCCATTTGGCCCTTTTAAGATCATTGATTCTTTAAACACTTTATACCCCTTTATGACCCGAAGAAAACGTTAGACCCTTCGATAATTCGAAAAAATTTCCTCCCAAAATCAGTTTTGACGACCTTTTCTGTGCACTATTCACATCGCATCAAAAGTTGTGATGATGAATCTAAACTGAGATCTCAAAGTAAAACTGATGTTGAAACGTGAAACGGAAACTACTGGTCTATGGATCATTGAATGGGAAACCAGAATGAAATGCCGTGGGAAATTGCTGAAAGCAAAGCTATGGTGAATGTAGAGAGAGAGAGAGAGAGAGGGGGGGGGGGGGGAGGTCGGAGCTCAATAAATGATGTGGAGAGGGATAGGTGCCTGAAGGTGGTCGGTTGGTATGGAAAGAAATTTGGT